>NC_137145.1:110000-122500 GCF_949319135.1 Squalius cephalus
CTCGGGTATCAAAATGATCTCAGAGTTTCCCAGTGGTGGAGTGTTTGTCCAGTCCTGAGGCTTGTTAGCTACTGTCCTCCCCAGAGATTACGGTCACGGCACGAAAATACTGTAAAAACTTTATATTAACTGGCTTTCTATTAATGCAGCACAGTGAATGAGCCGTGTCTCCCAGTGGCTTACAGTCAGTTTAGTGTTCGTGATTCACTTACAGCAAGAAAAGATAACATGCTTTCATGTCCGAAAACATTATTTTTTTCTTACATTTCATAATAAACTCAGACAAGCTCAGTACCGACTCGGTTTACATCAGTTTATTTTTTTTATTTTTTTTTGTGAATTTGAATGTGTGCAAAGGATTGTGGGTGGAGGATAGGATCGCGAAGGATTCATCCGATGTATCCTTCAAAACAGGCCGAATGAAGGACTCAAAACGAAGGATCCTTCAAACTGAGACGGCCTTCAGCGTGACAGTCGAGTAACTATGACCTGAGTCATAGTTCATGTCCAGTTTCCAACCAGGAAATTCCTATCGGGAGTTGCCTAAACAGAAATTGGACACAAATGCCCTCTCAAGCCATATTTACTAATTTAATAATGAAAATAGCCTAAATCTGACTGGAATTCCAGCAAGCTGAGTATCTAGAGTGTAGTGAATGTTTATATAGTTGTCAGTAAACGGGACACTACGTTGTATTCAAAATTAAAATTCTTAAGCATTTAATATGCCTTTAATAAAATTTTCCCAGGAAATAGCAAGAGTAAACCTAGTGTCCACCATGATTCATATTCTTTCAGACATCAAAGCACTTGAACTGGACGCGAGCTCGTGAAATAGAAATCGGCATACGCCACATATTTTACTGTGATTGGTTGCTACGATTATGAACTTGACTCAAAAATCCAGGAACGGTTTTTATAAATTTCCACCCGGAGCGTTTGAAGTGTGACACCGTCTGTGCACGTGGGCCTGTGATGTTGTCGGTAAGGAACATGTTTGTCTGTACTTCCACTGCGAATGAGTTATTTTCTGGTATATAAATTATGACGAACCCGTCTGTCTTATTTGGATAATAAGTATACGATTAAATATCTTACTCGACTTTTAGGTGTTAAATTATTTCGTTATTTTAAACATGTCTGGTTGTCTTAGTTTTGAAAGTTAAAACCATAAATTAAAAGAAGAGGAAAACTAAACAATGCATTAATTTGAAGCTTGTCACTATTGTTGCATTAGCATTTTATTTGCACTTTTTTGTTTCGTTTGCATTTTTAGATAATAGAATAATAATAAAATGTAAAATCATCAATTGCATTGTGTATTTTAATTTGACACTGCATTTTTAAATTACAATAAAAAGCAAAAGTTTTTGCACACCATAATTCTACCTCATTCTGTCACTTGTGTTGACACTTTTCTATAAACTGACTCAATTAAACTTGACTAATCAGTTATTTCGTGATGATGAATGCGTGAACTGAATGAATGGTTAAAAGCATATAATTATTTTAAGCTTGGAACTGGACACGAAGGTCGCTACAGGGAAACTCGAAGATCATTTTGATACCCGAGTTTCCGAGTTGATCGGGTCCTAAACTGTAAACATGGCGGAGGAGAGAACGACTGATGTGACTGCTGTTCTTTATTACGTTTTCCACAACAGCTGCATCACCTTGTCTTGATGTTAAAGTAGTGCACATATACATTTATGAATAATCATTTGAAGTGTATTGCTTATATACACAAAGTGAAAATAGCCTGTATTTGACAGGAATTCCAGAATAATCAGCAAGCTATCTAGACAGCGCAGTGAGCATATTTATATTATGATATTTATGCCGCAGAGATGCCAAAAAAGGGCAGAAGAGAGAAGAAGTGTGATGGACAGAAGGAGGAGGAGGAGGATGTACCTGTGAAGCAGATGAAGATGGGGAACCCACTGTGCTTCGACTCTCCGAGGGATTTCTTCCAGAGTCTGATCAGTCCGGTCGGCCTGGACCAGTTCTTCCTTCAGTACTGGGAGCAGAAGCCACTGGTCCTGCAGCGCAACGATCCGGCTCTGGCTTCGTACTTCCGCTCGCTGTTCCAGCTGTCCGACGTCAGGCAGCTCTGCGCTCGCGGCCTGCGATACGCCAGAGACCTCAACGTGTGCCGCTGCGTCGACGGCCAGAAGAGAGTGCTGAATAAAGCAGGGAAGGTGAAGTTCAGCCAGCTGAAGAAGGACCTGGAGGAGAGCAGAGCCACCATACAGCTGCACCAGCCTCAGAGGTTCAAGGTCAGAGCTCGCGTAAACGGGTCAGGAGTGTTCGCAGGTCACGTGTGTTCACAAGTCACGTGGTCACAGGTCACAGGTCACGTGTGTTCGCAGGTCACGAGTGGTCACAGGTCACGTGTGTTCACAAGTCACGTGTGTTCACAGGTCACGTCTGTTCACAGGTCACGTGTGTTCGCAGGTCACGTGTGTTCGCAGGTCACGTGTGTTCGCAGGTCACGTGTGTTCGCAGGTCACGTGTGTTCGCAGGTCACGTGTGTTCGCAGGTCACGTGTGTTCGCAGGTCACGTGTGTTCGCAGGTCACGTGTGTTCACAGGTCACGTGTGTTCGCAGGTCACGTGTGTTCGCAGGTCACGTGTGTTCACAGGTCACGTGTGTTCACAGGTCACGTGTGGTCACAGGTCACGTGTGTTCGCAGGTCACGTGTGTTCACAGGTCACGTGTGTTCACCGGTCACGTGTGTTCACCGGTCACGTGTGTTCACAAGTCACGTGTGTTCACAAGTCACGTGTGTTCACAAGTCACGTGTGTTCACAGGTCACGTGTGTTCACAGGTCTCGTGTGTTCGCAGGTCACATGTATTCACCGGTCACGTGTGTTCACAGGTCACGTGTGTTCACAAGTCACGTGTGTTCGCAGGTCACGTGTGTTCGCAGGTCACGTGTATTCACTGGTCACGTGTGTTCACAAGTCACGTGTGTTCACAGGTCACGTGTGTTCACCGGTCACGTGTGTTCACCGGTCACGTGTGTTCACCGGTCACGTGTGTTCACCGGTCACGTGTGTTCACCGGTCACGTGTGTTCACCGGTCACGTGTGTTCACAGGTCACGTGTGTTCACAGGTCACGTGTGTTCACAGGTCTCGTGTGTTCGCAGGTCACGTGTGTTCGCAAGTCACGTGTGTTCACAGGTCACGTGTGTTCACAGGTCACGTGTGTTCACAGGTCACGTGTGTTCACAGGTCACGTGTGTTCACAGGTCACGTGTGTTCACAGGTCACGTGTGTTCACAGGTCACGTGTGTTCACCGGTCACGTGTGTTCACAAGTCACGTGTGTTCACAAGTCACGTGTGTTCACAAGTCACGTGTGTTCACAGGTCACGTGTGTTCGCAGGTCTCGTGTGTTCGCAGGTCACGTGTATTCACCGGTCACGTGTGTTCACCGGTCACGTGTGTTCACCGGTCACGTGTGTTCACCGGTCACGTGTGTTCACAGGTCACGTGTGTTCACAGGTCACGTGTGTTCACAGGTCTCGTGTGTTCGCAGGTCACGTGTGTTCGCAAGTCACGTGTGTTCACAGGTCACGTGTGTTCACAGGTCACGTGTGTTCACAGGTCACGTGTGTTCACAGGTCACGTGTGTTCACAGGTCACGTGTGTTCACAGGTCACGTGTGTTCACAGGTCACGTGTGTTCACAGGTCACGTGTGTTCACCGGTCACGTGTGTTCACAAGTCACGTGTGTTCACAAGTCACGTGTGTTCACAAGTCACGTGTGTTCACAGGTCACGTGTGTTCGCAGGTCTCGTGTGTTCGCAGGTCACGTGTATTCACCGGTCACGTGTGTTCACAGGTCACGTGTGTTCACAAGTCACGTGTGTTCGCAGGTCACGTGTGTTCGCAGGTCACGTGTATTCACTGGTCACGTGTGTTCACTGGTCACGTGTGTTCACAGGTCACATGTGTGTTCACAGGTCACGTGTGTTCACCGGTCACGTGTTCACAGGTCTCGTGTGTTCACAAGTCACGTGTGTTCACAAGTCACGTGTGTTCACCGGTCACGTGTGTTCGCAGGTCTCGTGTGTTCGCAGGTCACGTGTGTTCACCGGTCACGTGTGTTCACAAGTCACGTGTGTTCACAGGTCACGTGTGTTCACAGGTCACGTGTGTTCACAGGTCACGTGTGTTCACAGGTCACGTGTGTTCACAGGTCACGTGTGTTCACCGGTCACGTGTGGTCACAGGTCACGTGTGTTCGCAGGTCACGTGTGTTCACAGGATGAGCTGTGGCGTATTCAGGAGCGGCTGGAGTGTGGAGGTCACATGTGTGTTCACAAGTCACGTGTGTTCACAGGTCACGTGTGTTCGCAGGTCACGTGTGTTCGCAGGTCACGTGTGTTCACAAGTCACGTGTGTTCACCGGTCACGTGTGTTCACAGGTCTCGTGTGTTCGCAGGTCACGTGTATTCACCGGTCACGTGTGTTCACAAGTCACGTGTGTTCACAGGTCACGTGTGTTCACCGGTCACGTGTGTTCACAGGTCTCGTGTGTTCGCAGGTCACGTGTATTCACCGGTCACGTGTGTTCACAAGTCACGTGTGTTCACAGGTCACGTGTGTTCACAGGTCACGTGTGTTCACAGGTCACGTGTGTTCACAAGTCACGTGTGTTCGCAGGTCACGTGTGTTCGCAGGTCACGTGTATTCACTGGTCACGTGTGTTCACAGGTCACGTGTGTTCACAGGTCACGTGTGTTCACAGGTCACGTGTGTTCGCAGGTCACGTGTATTCACTGGTCACGTGTGTTCACAAGTCACGTGTGTTCACAGGTCACATGTGTGTTCACAGGTCACGTGTGTTCGCAGGTCACGTGTGTTCGCAGGTCACGTGTGTTCGCAGGTCACGTGTGTTCGCAGGTCACGTGTGTTCGCAGGTCACGTGTGTTCGCAGGTCACGTGTGTTCGCAGGTCACGTGTGTTCGCAGGTCACGTGTGTTCGCAGGTCACGTGTGTTCACCGGTCACGTGTGTTCACCGGTCACGTGTGTTCACCGGTCACGTGTGTTCACAGGTCACGTGTTCACAGGTCACGTGTTCACAGGTCACGTGTGTTCACAGGTCACGTGTGTTCACCGGTCACGTGTGTTCACCGGTCACGTGTGTTCACAGGTCACGTGTGTTCACAAGTCACGTGTGTTCACAGGTCACGTGTGTTCACAGGTCTCGTGTGTTCACAGGTCACGTGTGTTCACAGGTCACGTGTGTTCACAGGTCACGTGTGTTCACAGGTCACGTGTGTTCACAGGTCACGTGTGTTCACAGGTCACGTGTGTTCACCGGTCACGTGTGTTCACCGGTCACGTGTGTTCACCGGTCACGTGTGTTCACAGGTCACGTGTGTTCACCGGTCACGTGTTCACAGGTCTCGTGTGTTCGCAGGTCACGTGTGTTCACCGGTCACGTGTGTTCACAAGTCACGTGTGTTCACAAGTCACGTGTGTTCACCGGTCACGTGTGTTCACAGGTCTCGTGTGTTCGCAGGTCACGTGTGTTCACCGGTCACGTGTGTTCACAAGTCACGTGTGTTCACAGGTCACGTGTGTTCACAGGTCACGTGTGTTCACAGGTCACGTGTGTTCACAGGTCACGTGTGTTCACAGGTCACGTGTGTTCACCGGTCACGTGTGGTCACAGGTCACGTGTGTTCGCAGGTCACGTGTGTTCACAGGATGAGCTGTGGCGTATTCAGGAGCGGCTGGAGTGTGGAGGTCACATGTGTGTTCACAAGTCACGTGTGTTCACAGGTCACGTGTGTTCGCAGGTCACGTGTGTTCGCAGGTCACGTGTGTTCACAAGTCACGTGTGTTCACCGGTCACGTGTGTTCACAGGTCTCGTGTGTTCGCAGGTCACGTGTATTCACCGGTCACGTGTGTTCACAAGTCACGTGTGTTCACAGGTCTCGTGTGTTCGCAGGTCACGTGTATTCACCGGTCACGTGTGTTCACAAGTCACGTGTGTTCACAGGTCACGTGTGTTCACAAGTCACGTGTGTTCACAGGTCACGTGTGTTCACAGGTCTCGTGTGTTCGCAGGTCACGTGTATTCACCGGTCACGTGTGTTCACAAGTCACGTGTATTCACCGGTCACGTGTGTTCACAAGTCACGTGTGTTCACAGGTCACGTGTGTTCACAGGTCACGTGTGTTCACAGGTCACGTGTGTTCACAGGTCACGTGTGTTCACCGGTCACGTGTGTTCACAGGTCACGTGTGTTCACAGGTCACGTGTGTTCACAAGTCACGTGTGTTCACAAGTCACGTGTGTTCACAAGTCACGTGTGTTCACAGGTCACGTGTGTTCACAGGTCACGTGTGTTCACAGGTCACGTGTGTTCACAGGTCTCGTGTGTTCGCAGGTCACATGTATTCACCGGTCACGTGTGTTCACAGGTCACGTGTGTTCGCAAGTCACGTGTGTTCACCGGTCACGTGTGTTCACAGGTCACGTATGTTCACCGGTCACGTGTGTTCACAGGTCACGTGTGTTCACCAGTCATGTGTGTTCGCAGGTCACGTGTGTTCACCAGTCACGTGTATTCACAGGATGAGCTGTGGCGTATTCAGGAGCGGCTGGAGTGCTTCTTCGGGTCGCTAGTTGGATCTAACATCTACATCACGCCTCGCGGCTCTCAGGGTCTGCCGCCGCACTACGACGACGTTGAGGTGTGTGTCTGCTCTCGTTTGTGTAGCATCTACTGTCATGGTTTGCTCATGTGTGCATGAGGAATAACTGACGTTCTGCTGGTGTTCGTTTCCATACGCGTGTGTATGGGTTCAGGTGCTGATCCTTCAGCTGGAGGGACAGAAACACTGGAGGCTTTACCAGCCCACCGTCCCTCTGGCCCGCGAGTACAGCCTGGAGCCCGAGCATCGCATCGGCCCCCCAACACACGACTTCATCCTGCAGGTCAGTGACATCACGGGGTTAAAGGTCAATCAGCAGAGACGTGAGATGTGCTTGAGTGTTCTGCTCGTGTGTCTGTGGTTGAGGAGAGATATGATTGTATTATTGCCTCATTTCATGTGATTTCTTGTAGGCTGGTGATTTGCTGTATTTCCCCCGAGGAACGATCCACCAGGCCGACACTCCTTCAGACGTGGCTCGATCCACACACCTCACGCTCAGCACCTACCAGAACATGTGCGTCTCCACAGTCCACAAACATGAAATATAGATAGATATACATGTGTGTCTTTCAGGTCGTTATATATATACATGTGTGTGTCTTTCAGGTCGTGGGGCGACTTCATGCTGGACGTGTTTCCCGGGTGTGTGTTGGACAGCATGAGACGTGAACACAGAATGCGCTGCGGTCTTCCTCGTAACCTCCTCACGGTGAGCACACACACTGCTTTCACACACACTGCTCTCACACACTCCTCTCACACACTCCTCTCTCACACACTCCTGTCACACACACTGCTCTCACACACTCCTCTCACACACTCCTCTCTCACACACTCCTGTCACACACACTCCTCTCTCACACACACTCCTCTCTCACACACACTCCTCTCTCACACACACTCCTCTCACACACACACTCCTCTCTCACACACACTCCTCTCACACACACACTCCTCTCTCACACACACTCCTCTCTCACACACACTCCTCTCTCACACACACTCCTCTCACACACACACTCCTCTCTCACACACACTCCTCTCACACACACACTCCTCTCACACACACACTCCTCTCTCACACACACTCCTCTCTCACACACACTCCTCTCACACACACACTCCTCTCTCACACACACTCCTCTCTCACACACACTCCTCTCTCACACACACTCCTCTCACACACACACTCCTCTCTCACACACACTCCTCTCTCACACACACTCCTCTCACACACACACTCCTCTCTCACACACACTCCTCTCACACACACACACTCCTCTCTCACACACACTCCTCTCTCACACACACTCCTCTCTCACACACACTCCTCTCTCACACACACTCCTCTCTCACACACACTCCTCTCACACACACACTCCTCTCTCACACACACTCCTCTCACACACACACTCCTCTCTCACACACACTCCTCTCTCACACACACTCCTCTCTCACACACACACACACTCCTCTCTCACACACACTCCTCTCACACACACACTCCTCTCACACACACACTCCTCTCACACACACACTCCTCTCACACACACACTCCTCTCTCACACACACTCCTCTCACACACACACTCCTCTCTCACACACACTCCTCTCTCACACACACTCCTCTCACACACACACTCCTCTCACACACACACTCCTCTCACACACACACTCCTCTCACACACACACTCCTCTCTCACACACACTCCTCTCACACACACACTCCTCTCACACACACACTCCTCTCTCACACACACTCCTCTCACACACACACTCCTCTCACACCTCTCACACACACACTCCTCTCTCACACACACTCCTCTCTCACACACTCCTCTCACACACACACACTCCTCTCTCACACACTCCTCTCTCACACACTCCTCTCACACACACACTCCTCTCTCACACACACTCCTCTCACACACACACTCCTCTCACACACACACTCCTGTCACACACACTCCTCTCTCACACACACTCCTCTCTCTCACACACTCCTCTCTCACACACTCCTCTCACACACACACTCCTCTCTCACACACTCCTCTCTCACACACTCCTCTCACACACACACTCCTCTCTCACACACTCCTCTCTCACACACTCCTCTCTCACACACTCCTCTCTCACACACTCCTCTCACACACACACTCCTCTCACACACACACTCCTCTCACACACACACTCCTCTCACACACACACTCCTCTCACACACACACTCCTCTCACACACACACTCCTCTCACACACACACTCCTCTCACACACACACTCCTCTCTCACACACACTCCCCTCTCTCACACACACTCCTCTCTCTCACACACACACTCCTCTCACACACACACTCCTCTCACACACACACTCCTCTCACACACACACTCCTCTCACACACACACTCCTCTCTCTCACACACACTCCTCTCACACACACACTCCTCTCACACACACACTCCTCTCACACACACACTCCTCTCACACACACACTCCTCTCACACACACACTCCTCTCACACACACACTCCTCTCACACACGCTCCTGTCTAGGGATGGTACCTAAACCCGGTATTAAACAGGCACCGGTGCTGAATTATGAAAGACCGCTGGATCGATAAGCTCGGGCGTTATCGGTTCTGCTGTCGGTACTGGAGAAATTAAGAAAGTACACGTGCTATTTATTATTGCTTTTAAAAAATTATTATCTTGCAAATTTAATCTCGCCAGCCACTTCTATATATAATAATATTGAACCATTTGTCTGTGATGCATTTTTGCTAAAGAGAGAGAGTGTGAGTGTGTGTGAGAGCGATCTTTCACGTGGAGCCACGGCACTGTCATTTCTCCCTAAATCCCAAACGTAACGTCAGAATCTGCACGATCGGTGACTGTTGTAAAATGTAGTCTTTACTGTTGCTAAACTGCGGGACGCGTTTGATAATAAAAGGCTATTAAAAGTACCAAAATTGACGCAATAGACGCTGTTCCAAATGCGGCGCGCGCTCCGAAACACACCACAACGAGACAAGCAACGTATATTTTGGGCTTCGTGTGCGCATCTAAACTATCAAATATACACACAAATATGTCAAAATGGCCGTCTTGGAGATTCACTTAAAATTTATTCACTTAAATACAGTTTATGTCTTAAATGGACCTAAATAGTTGGGAGAAAATATGATGTGTAATAATGATTAGATCTGCATTTGGTCTTAAAGAGGCAGCAGTCTAATAATCCTGCTGACGATTGCTCCATTAATGTGAATCAAACAACAAAAGGCAAAGAGAAAATCAGTCACAGCTCTTGGATGAATAATTTTGGCTTTTATAAGCTTTAATCTATCTATGATAAACTATGCAGTGTTATTTTACATCTGACTTTATTAGATGTCTTTGTAGCCCATATTACTCCTGAACAGTAACGTCAGACATTACTGAAATTAAAGCACTGGGTCTAAAATTTGTATATTTGTATATGTATACATGTGTTTGTACATTGTTTTTGGTGTCCTATGTCTTCTGTATATAAAACACAAAAGCCTGCACCCTTCTGCATAACATACATGTGTTATTTGTTTTGTTAAAGCATTGCTTTTTCTTTTGCTGTAGATATTTATTTTACATTTCTAAATATAAAGCAATATTAATTATGTTCTAAATTATTTATTTTCCTTTTTTTTAATATAACAAAAAGAACCGATAAGAATACCGTTAAAGTACCGGATCGATAAGGAGTATCGGTAAGAGTAGTAATACCGTTAAAACCTTAACGATAAGGGTTCCAGTTTGGGCGACAGCAAAATGCCAGCGTGAGAACGAGCTGGTCCCGACTAAGTGACGAAAAGGGCCTAAACGAATAATATTACTCGAATTGATTTACTCTAATCGACTTCAAAAAGTCTTGGGCCATGACAAAAGACAGACAAAATAAAGCTAAAGGTAAGAAAACAGTACAGAACATTGAAGGCGCCTCCGAGGCTAATGACGCCGAATCGTTAGCTAATCATAGTGAGGAAGATGTGGACATGGAAGTGGATTTGAAGACGATATTCAGAGAAATAAAAGATTTCCGTAAAGACAACAAGAAAGAGTTTCAAGAGCTCAAAGAGGACATCAACAGAGCAAACCAAAGACTTGACGAAACGGAAGAACGGATAACAACAGTGGAGGATCGAATGCAGGTTACAGAAGAGGTGATGACGGAGATGATAAAACTTCACGGCCAACTCGAAGCAAAGCTAATTGACCAGGAAGGACGTGACAGGCGCAACAACATCTACGATCTGTACCCGAAGGATCTGAGAAAAACCTCTCCTCAATGACGGCTTTTATTGAACAGTTGCTAACAGAAAATTTGAAACTTCCTACGGACATGAATCTACAGATTGAGAGAGCCCACAGAGCTCTTACTCCTCTTCCACTTTCTGGATCAGCACCACCACAGTCTATCATTGTGAGATTTCTGGACTATAGAACAAAAGAAGAAATCATTAAAACTGCGTGGCAAAACAAAGGGTTTGTCTGGAGGGGCAAGCAAATAAATTTCGATCACAATTATGCGTCATTAGTGTTGAAAAAACGAAGAGAATACGTGGAGGTAAAGAAGATCTTAAAAGAAAAGGGGATACGGTTCCAAACTCCCTTCCCTGCCAGAATGAGGGTCTTCTACGAAGACGGAGTGTCAGTGTTGCCAGATGTACGATAATTATCGTATTTGTACGATAATTTTGACCTCTGTACGATGTACGATCAATAATGGAAAAAATCCTATAATGTACGATAATTTCAGAACTGTGTGACACTTCAAATGATGGTTGTTGTAATAGGACTTCTCATTGATCTAGCCGTGGATTCTACGTCTACCGGGTAAATACAAGTAGTCCGCGTCCGAACTGTGCGCAGCTGTCGTGTACGCGTTCAAACTGGAGTATAACAGAGGCTGCTAATGTAACTAACGTGACAAATGTGAAAAAAAAAAAAAAAAAATCCTCGACCGGCCCAAAAGTGAAGCGGCCCACCGGGAATTCTCCCGATTCCCCACCCCGGGCCTGCTGACAGCCAACGCTAGGCGCTGCTAGATCGGGAAGCGCGGATTGAGTGAGAGTGAGTGGATCACGTGACATGAAGCAAGCTCGGTCTCTGCCTCAATGTTGATAATTCAAGACAGCATGAGAACTGACTGCGCATGCGCAAACCTACGTAAACTAAGTTCTATGGACCAAAGAGGCACTGCTAACCTCTGCCTCAATGGCCATGGCTTTGAATTTCCTGCATGAAACAATGGTTTTAGGAGCAAACAATGGCAAAATCAGTATATTATATGTGTATTCCTGAAAATTCTTGTTACAAAAATTAATATTTGGAATAAAAATAAATGCAATTAATAATGTGGTGAATTAATAAAGTTCTTGGAATTAATAAATGTAATGTCAACATTTCCTTTGGTGAGGCACTGCCTACCCTGACCGCACGTCCCTGCTACAACTACAGAAAGAAAAAGGTGGCTTTGGCTTGCCATGTTTAGAGGAGTATTATCGTGCAGCCCAATTACGACCTTTATTATGTCTATGTAATCCATATCTTAAAGCCAGATAACGAAATAGAAAATGAAAACCTTAAAAGACCTCCAATTCAAGCTATAATGGCAGATGGACACTTGACTAAAATGTATACACAACTCAATCCGTGGACAACTAACTCAATAAAGATTTGGCAAGATACAATAAAAAAAAAAAAATTTGATAGACTTGGTATCAATCTTGAGATGGCCCGCATATGACTCAACTTTTGCTCCAAATACTATAGATGACAGCTTTAAAGCTT
>NC_137145.1:132500-167500 GCF_949319135.1 Squalius cephalus
GGTCTAACACCTCAAACACACACACACCTCTGAGGTCTAACACCACACACACACACACACACACACACACACACACACACACACCTCTGAGGTCTAACACCTCACACACACACACACACACCTCTGAGGTCTAACACCTCACACACACACACCTCTGAGGTCTAACACCTCACACACACACACACACCTCTGAGGTCTAACACCTCACACACACACACACACCTCTGAGGTCTAACACCTCTCACACACACACACACACACACACACACACACACACACACACCTCTGAGGTCTAACACCTCACACACACACACATACCTCTGAGGTCTAACACCTCTCTCACACACACACCTCTGAGGTCTAACACCTCACACACACACACACACACCTCTGAGGTCTAACACCTCTCTCACATACACACCTCTGAGGTCTAACACCTCACACACACACACACACCTCTGAGGTCTAACACCTCTCTCACACACACACACACCTCTGAGGTCTAACACCTCTCACACACACACACACACACACACACACACACACACACACACCTCTGAGGTCTAACACCTCACACACACACACATACCTCTGAGGTCTAACACCTCTCTCACACACACACCTCTGAGGTCTAACACCTCACACACACACACACATACCTCTGAGGTCTAACACCTCTCTCACATACACACCTCTGAGGTCTAACACCTCACACACACACACACACCTCTGAGGTCTAACACCTCTCTCACACACACACACACCTCTGAGGTCTAACACCTCTCTCACACACACACACACACACACACCTCTGAGGTCTAACACCTCTCTCACACACACCTCTGAGGTCTAACACCTCACACACACACACACACACACACACCTCTGAGGTCTAACACCTCACACACACACACACACACACACACCTCTGAGGTCTAACACCTCTCACACACACACACACACACACACACACACACACACACACACACACCTCTGAGGTCTAACACCTCACACACACACACATACCTCTGAGGTCTAACACCTCTCTCACACACACACCTCTGAGGTCTAACACCTCACACACACACACACACACCTCTGAGGTCTAACACCTCTCTCACATACACACCTCTGAGGTCTAACACCTCACACACACACACACACACACCTCTGAGGTCTAACACCTCTCTCACACACACACACACCTCTGAGGTCTAACACCTCTCTCACACACACACACACACACACACCTCTGAGGTCTAACACCTCTCTCACACACACACACACACACCTCTGAGGTCTAACACCTCTCACACACACACACACACACACACACACACACACACACCTCTGAGGTCTAACACCTCTCACACACACACACACACACCTCTGAGGTCTAACACCTCTCACACACACACACCTCTGAGGTCTAACACCTCTCACACACACACACACACACACACACACCTCTGAGGTCTAACACCTCACACACACACACACACACACACACCTCTGAGGTCTAACACCTCTCTCACACACACACACACACACACCTCTGAGGTCTAACACCTCTCACACACACACACACACACACACACACCTCTGAGGTCTAACACCTCTCACACACACACCTCTGAGGTCTAACACCTCTCACACACACACACACACACACACACACACACCTCTGAGGTCTAACACCTTTCACACACACACACCTCTGAGGTCTAACACCTCTCACACACACACACACACACACACACACACACACACACCTCTGAGGTCTAACACCTCTCACACACACACACACACACACACACCTCTGAGGTCTAACACCTCTCACACACACACACACACACACACACACCTCTGAGGTCTAACACCTCTCACACACACACACACACACACACCTCTGAGGTCTAACACCTCTCACACACACACACACACACACACACACCTCTGAGGTCTAACACCTTTCACACACACACACCTCTGAGGTCTAACACCTCTCACACACACACACACACACACACACACACACACACACCTCTGAGGTCTAACACCTCTCACACACACACACACACACACACACACACCTCTGAGGTCTAACACCAGGCTGTGGTTTAGATGTGAGCAGATTCTCCCGTCCTCGCTGAGACTCCAGCGCTGGTTCACACGCCCATGTTCTTCCCATAATGCCACTCTGGCTCCGGCGCAGGCCTTGGCCCCGATCACACACAGACAGCCGCGCAGCGCCTGCACGCACACACACACACACACACAACGACTGAATCACTGTGAACCGTCAATGGAGAGTCTCTGAGGTTCAGCACTCCTGCTTCTGACACACAACATCACATGACTGTAAAACTCGGTTTCTGAAAACTATGAAAAAAAATGAAATAAAGATATTCAGTCTTGTTCTCGATCAGCTGTCAGTCAAACTGTGCTTGAACACTTCCCTGTTTTAATCTCTAGCGGACCCTCACTTTCTCTCTGAGCGTACCAGGAACACAATGGTAACACTTTACACTTAGGTTCATTAGTTAACATGAACTAAGAATGAACAATAGTTTTACAGCATTTATTAATCTTAATTCATCTTAATTTCAACATTTAGTAATACATTATTAAAATCAAAGGCTGTATTTGTTAACATTAGTTAATGCACAGTGAACTAACATTAAAGGTTACATATTATGCCCCTTTTCACCAGATGTAATATAAATCTATGGAGTCCCAGAATGTGTGTCTGAAATTTCAGCTCAAAATACCAGATCATTTATTATAGCTTGTCAAATTTGCCCCATTTTGGGTGTGAAGAAAAATGAGCCGTTTTTGTGTGTGTCCCTTTAAATGCAAATGAGCTGCAGCTCCGCCTCCGTTCAGAAGAGGGCGGAGTCTTTACACAAGCTTCAGAGACTCCAGGAATAACAAAACAGGCCAATCTCACTCATCAAAGCGTTACCAACGCAATTTCAACCGAGGGGGAACAAACTATCCAACTAATATCCAAGGAGACGGTTTGTGAAGTTCGGCTCATACTTTGGTTTAGAATGTCAGAAGAATATTCTCTGAACACGTGTGTGTTGGACTGACCGTGTTCTTCAGGAGGCCGTCGGTGAAGGTCCAGCGCTGTGTGTCCAGAGAGCGGTCAGCGGGACACAGGGAGAGTTTGGCTGGGAAAGAGCCGCCTTTGCTCTCGCTGGTCAGAACTGAATCCAGAGCTCGACTCCGCACATGAACCAACACTTTCGGCTGAGGAGATTTAAACCCAGACATGAAGACATGAAGACATTTGCTTACCTCAAAGCTTCGGTGCTTTAGACAACCGATTCACTGCCAAACTACAAGTCTAGCACACTGATTAAAGCAAACAGAAACACTAGAATCACGTGCAGACTCGTAATAATGACACACACACACACACTCCTTACAAATAATGTTGTTTAGGGCAAAAATCCTAATTGCCCGTTATTTTCATTAATTCAAACAATTGATATTAAAGTACTTTAAAGGGTTAGTTCTCCCAAAAATTAAAACTCTGTCAGTAATTACTCTCCCTCATGTTGTTCCAACGCTGTCAGACTGTCGTTCATCTTCGGAACACAAATTAAGATATTTTTGATGAGATCTAAGAGCTGTCTCACTCCTTCATAGGCTTCTATTTAATTATGCCGGCCCAGAAAAGTTAGTAAAAACATTGTTAAAATAGTCCAAGTGTCTACAGTGGCTCAACCTTAAGTTTATCAAGCGACGAGAATACTTTTTGTGCGCAAAAAAACACAAAAATAACAACTTTATTTAACTCTTCATGTTCCTCAGTGTTTCTCTGAGTGAGTTCACGAGACGCATGCGCCAGAACTGAGACGAGGACGCCAATGGGTCTCGATATTTAAAATGGTTCTAAAGTCAAGTCAAGTATATTTGTATAGCGCTTTTCACAATACAGATTGTATCAAAGCAGCTTCACAGTATTAAATTAAAATAATACAACAAGGTTTGTTTCTAGTGGAATTTATTGATTGATAAAATTAAAATTAAATATCCCCAAAATATCCCCAACTGAGCAAGCCAAAGGCAACAGTGGCAAGGAACCGAAAAACTCCATAAGGACCTAATGGAGAAAAAAAAACCTTGGGAGAACCCGGGCTCAGTCGGGGGCCAGTTCTCCTCTGGCGTTTATGAACTAGAGACCGGATTTAACTGTAAGATTAAAAATATTATATAAATGCCTGGCTGAAGAGATGCGTCTTTAATCTAGTTTTAAACTGGGAGAGCGAGTCTGAGCAACGGACAGTATCAGGAAGGCTATTCCAGAGTTTTGGAGCTAAATGTGAAAATGCTCTCCCTCCTTTGGTGGATCTGGATATCCTAGGAATGACCAAAAGCCTCGAATTTAGTGATCTTAAAGAGCGCGATGGATTATAGGGCGATAGAAGATCCGTTAAATAGACTGGAGCTAAGCCGTTTAGGGCTTTATAAGTCAGTAGCAATACCTTGTAGTTAATACGGGACTTTATAGGTAACCAGTGTAGAGATGATAAAATTGGTGTTATATGATCATATTTTCTTGATCTAGTAAGAACTCTAGCGGCGGCATTTTGGACTAACTGTAGCTTGTTTATTGAGGATGCAGGACAACCAGCTAATAAAGCATTACAGTAATCTAGTCTCGAGGTCATGAATGCACAAACTAACTTTTCTGCATCAGAAACAGATAGCATATTACGTAGCTTAGCAATGTTTCTAAGGTGGAAAAAGGCTGTTTTTGTAACATGAAATATGATTTTCAAAAGACAGGTTGCAATCTAGTATAACACCCAGGTCTTTTACTGTAGAGGATAAAGTAACAGGACATCCTACTATGTTAAAGTTGTATTGTGAGAGGTGTTGTGGGCGGTTTTTTTAACCGATAAGTATTACCTCTGTCTTGTCTGGATTTAATAAAAGAAAATTGCGCATCATCCAATCTTTTATATCTTTAACACACTCTGTCAATTGGGATAATTTAGCGTTTTCATCCGGCCGTGATGAAATTTGAGTGTCATCAGCATAACAATGGAAACTAATTCCATGTTTCCTTATAATATTTCCAAGTGGCAGCATATATATTGAGAATAGCAGAGGGCCTAACACAGATCCCTGCGGCACTCCATAGTTTACTGGAGTTATGATCGATTTTTCTCCATTTAAATAGACAAAATGGTATCGGTCAGATAAGTATGATCTGAACCAGCTTAATGCTTGTCCTTGAACACCAGTATAATTTTGTAGTCGATCTAAGAGTATTGTGTGATCTATAGTATCGAACGCAGCACTAAGATCAAGTAAAACTAGTATTGAGATACAGCCTTGGTCAGAAACTAAAAGTAAATCATTTGTGATTTTAACGAGCGCAGTTTCAGTGCTATGATGCGGTCTGAATCCAGACTGAAACTTTTCATAATGTCATTTTCTTGCAAGAAAGAGCCCAGTTGAGCGGACACAACTTTTTCTAATATTTTAGACATAAATGGAAGATTTGAAATGGGTCTATAATTTGCTAGGTTATTATGATCTAATTGTGGTTTCTTAATGAGTGATTTTATAACTGCCAATTTAAATGTTCTTGGAACATGACCTAAAGATAAAGATGAGTTAATAATATTGAGGAGAGGCTCTTCCACTATAGGTAACACTTCTTTCAGTAGTTTAGTTGGTATAGGATCTAATAAACATGTTGTTGTTTTAGATGAAGTGATAAGTTTATTTAACTCTTTTTGTTCTATAGTTGTAAAACACTGTAATTGTTCTTGCGGGGTGATAATTGAGGCTGAATTATAAGGCGCGATTGAAGATTGAACGTTTACAATTGTGGTTCTGATGCTTTCTATTTTCTCAGTGAAGAAGTTCATGAAATCATTACTACTAAACTGTAACGGGATATTTTGTTCAGGTGACGCTTGTTTATTTGTTAGTCTAGCCATGGTGTTAAATAAAAACCTAGGATTGTTATGGTTATTTTCTATTAGATTGCGGAGGTGCTCAGCCCTGGCCACTTTTAGGGTCTTTTTATAACGTGACATACTGTCTTTCCACACGATTCTAAAGACCTCTAATTTAGTTTGTTTCCATTTACGCTCTAAATTACGGGGTTCTCTCTTTAGAACATGCGTAGTATTGTTGTACCATGGTGCTTTAATTTTCTCTCTGACATTTTTTTATTTAATGGGTGCAACAATATCCAATGTTCTTGAGAGAATGGTGCTCATAGTGCTAGTTAGTTCTTCTAGTTCATCTGTTTGTTTGGGTTCACTGAGCAGCTGAGACAGATGAGAAGCAATTTGAGAAATTATCTATGGTGGATGGAAGGATTGTTCTGCCTAATCGATAACGCGGCGCAGCATGATATATTACAGGGGTACGTAATATGCAAGTTACCATGTAATGGTCAGTAACATCATCGCTTTGTGGAATGATATCTATATCGGTTGGATCGGTTCCATATGATATAATTAAATCGAGTGTATGTTAAGACGATGAGTGGGACCAGTGACGTTTTGCTTGACCCCAAAGGAGTTTAATAAATCTGTAAACGCAGCCCCTAACGCATCATTTGAATTATCTACGTGTATGTTAAAATCTCCAACAATTAATGCTTTATCGACATTAACCAATAGATCTGAGAGAAAATCTGCAAACTCTTTTAGGAAATCAGCGTAAGGCCCAGGCGGTCTATATATGGTAGCCAAAGCTAAAGATAATAGGGATTTTTTTCTTACATCTGAGAGCGTAACATTTAGTACAAGTACTTCAAACGAATTAAACTTGTCACCTGTTTTCTGGGTAACATTAAGAATATCTCTATAGATTGTTGCAACACCACTGCCACGACCAATCAGACGGGGCTCATGCTTATAACAGTATCCTGGTGGAGTAGACTCATTAAGACAGAAATAATCATTTGGTTTAAGCCAGGTTTCAGTAAGGCAATGTACATCTAAACTATTATCTGTGACTATTTCATTTACAATAACTGCCTTAGGTGTGAGTGATCTAATGTTTAGAAGACCTAGCTTTAGAAATTGTTTTTGTTCACTAATAGTGAGATTTTCTGTTTTAATAACAATTAGATTGTTCCTAGATCCTGCAGTAGATTTATTATTTGATCTCACTAAACGAGGAATAGACACAGTTTCTATGCAATGTTCTACACTAGTATTTATATCAATTAAGTTGGTGCAGCAGAGACTGTAATTTGGACTTTTGGTTACTAGTCAAACGGTATTTAACGTCTTGGAGATGTTATCAGACAGAAGATCTGCTCCGATTCTACTTGGGTGTAAGCCATCAGCACGGTAAAGCCTAGGACGCTCCCAAAACAGATTCCAATTATTTACAAAGAGCAGTTTCTGCTCATTGCACCATGACATTAACCATTCATTTAGCGCAAATAATCTACTGAACTTTTCATGCCCTTGTCGGTATGTGGGAAGCGGTCCTGACACAATAATCGTTATTTCAGGCGATGTGCTGCGTACCGTCTCGATCAGGCTCCTGAAGTCTTTCTTCAGAACCTCCGTCTGCCGCAGCCTGATATCGTTCACTCCCGCGTGCAACACGACGGCTCTGACACGCTCGTCACCGTTCAAGATCTCGGGTACCCGCGCAGCGACATCAAGAACACGAGCACCAGGAAAGCAGTGAGTGCGCACCTTACTTTTACCTAATGTAGCGTGGACGTTGCCGGACGATGGAATCGCCGATGATCACAGCATCGCGTTCCGTTTCGCAAAGAGGGGAGATTCTGGGTGGAGATCTCTAAAACCGGGAAGGGCGGAGAGGTTCTTGCTCTGGTCCTGGCCCGCGTCTTCCGCTGCGGAACCACCCAGGCTTCGTGGCTTCGAGAAACGCACGGAGTAGACGAGGTCGGGATCAGCGGATTACTAATGTTAGTCACTGATTTGTGTGCATCGGCGCGTGATGTTTCAAGAGCTAAACGCCGGTCTCTCATCGACGCATCGGCGCGTGCTGTTTCAAGAGCTAAACGCCGGTCTCTCAGCTTGGCTTGTCTCTCTAAAAGGTCGCGGATCTGCTTCTCTACAGCTTCCAGCTCAGACTGCACCGGGTGCAGCTCGAATGTGTCCTCACCTGCACCAAAAGGTAGACAACATACATCTGATATATTCGCCATTTTAACAGATGGACAGTAAGTTAGCAACGACGCTACCAGTGATGCTATCAATAATAATACTAATTTATGACTGAAGTCTTGGATATAATCCGTCTTTTTAGTGGTACGGGTGTAATGTAGACGCACGATAGGCGAGAAAATGTTCGTTTGTAAGTGAGTGTAGAGAAGACGCACTCAGCCGTGATCCACAGGTGAAAACCGGTGTTGGATCACTAATCGGCTTGAGACGCGTCTGCTCAACAGTCCGCTCAACAGTCCGCGTTGTGCGCAGCAGTGCTTCTCATTGAGGAAAAGTAGAAAATGTTCGTTGTAAGTGAGTTTAAAGAGAAAAATCACGGATTATGAATCAAATCGATGGAGCTCCAAACACAAACAACGCGTTCAGACACGACGCATGCGCAGATCAACCGCAGATCAATAAAGTGTGCATTTCCGAATCGTGAGAAACCAACGAGAAAACGTAAAAGTGCCTGACCAATGAATGGCTTACCTTTCACACTTTCCCATCCAATGAT
The DNA here is from genome assembly GCF_949319135.1 of Squalius cephalus. Taxonomy (NCBI): domain Eukaryota; kingdom Metazoa; phylum Chordata; class Actinopteri; order Cypriniformes; family Leuciscidae; genus Squalius; species Squalius cephalus. The sequence continues at coordinate 141,189 of NC_137145.1, forward strand.
GGTGAGCGTCCTCTCCTCAGTTCTGGCGCATGCGTCTCGTGAACTCACTCAGAGAAACACACGGAGGAACATGAAGAGTTGAATAAAGTCGTTATTTTTGTATTTTTTGTGCACAAAAAGTATTCTCGTCGCTTGATAAACTTAAGGTTGAGCCACTGTAGTCACTCTGACTATTTTAACGATGTCCTACTAACTTTTCTGGACCAGCAGAATGAAGTTACCGAGCAGCCTATGGAGGAGTTAGACAGCTCTCAGATCTCATCAAAAATATCTCATCTGTGTTCTGAAGATGAACGAGAGTCTTGGTGTTTTGACAATTTAGAGCCACCGAATCACGAATATTCACGAATACGCGTGCGTATGCGAAACGCATGCGAAAATTTCGGACTTCAGTGTGCAAGGACCTTAACCCTTTATATGGAACTATATATCGTTCTAATATTGTATATAGTCCTATTGTTTGTCATTTGCATCTTTGTTCTTATTTCACTTTATCTCATTATTTTACCTTTATATTATATTTATACGTTCACTATTAAAAATAAGGTTTTGGTCATATTGATCACACCTACTTTGGTCTAAATGATCTGTCATTCATTTTTCTTTTATGCTTTATTCCCTTATAGGGCTCTTTTTTTTAAAATAAGGAAATTCGTTTGGCTGTACTGCTCAGTAACTAAACTAGTCTTAAAGCCAGTATGAACAAAAACCGTGACGCGATCATATGATGTTTTTGTCATATCGCCCACCATCACATCACATCACGTCAGTTCAGCCGAGCTCTGCAATCTCTGAAAAACTCCCGTTCTAATAATAAAATGTGTATACTGCTAAATCAATCAGTCATTTACATTGTGTTTACACTGTTAGTTATGATGAGAGCGTTCGTGAGCGGATTTCTTCTGCGCCATCGTAACCAATCACTGACGTTAATGCAGTGGCCAATCACTGTTCACGGTGTAAATATGGTGCAAACCTAGCCTGGCTCCGCCCTCTTAAGTACTTCCGCTCAATTTTCATTTTCCTTCAGTACGTCGTCTGGGTTTGCGGTATATTCGCCAGTCCAATCAGCGAACAGAGGGAGTGGCTGAGAACGACGACGTGTATGTCGTGCGCTAGTCTGAGTTGTAGGGTTACTACATGACCAAACGTTAGCGATTGGTTATGGCAGATCCAGAGTGGCTCTGGGCAGATCCCATAGTTTTAAACTTCAACAGAGTTCCCGCCTTCAAGGAAGTTAACGCTTGTCAATGGAGATTGGCCAGAGTCTCTGTACAAATGAAATGTACGAGAGTCTGGTAGGACCAGGCTAGTGTAAACCCAGATCCATACAGAACCTATTGTAGGATTGAAAATGAACAAAGACATTTGCTTTCCTGTTTTCCACCCCCTCTTTCTACCACAAGGACCATTTGGAGTTCCCAAAGGCACCGAGGGGCTGATAGTGATCAAGGCCTGAAGGCAGACATGTGTGTACTTTGGGGGTCGATGAATTGTCACACCTTTAGTACAATGGGGGAAGTTGTAATTATCTGATTGGTCAGTTTGAACGTCTCACATTTGGGTTTTAGTCACATGGTCACGGAAGGGATAAAATAAGATTGTAACTGTGGCTCTGTCTCTTTAATGATCTAGCTCTCTTCTTATTCTCTCTCTCTCTCTCTGGTAACATTTTACATATATGCTGGGTAAGATGATCAATGGTATAAGTTATCTCATACATCTATTTTGTAACTATTTTAAGTGTAATCATAACCACATTTTGTCATTAAACCTTTTCAATTACAAATAATGTGCTAACTAGTTTTGATTTGGTATTGACTTGGAAGTGCTACCTACTGCAATACAATATCATCACTCTCTATAGCAACGCTCTCCCACAAATATTAAGCTCTTGTAACTGCGCTTATTTCCGTCGTTGGTATAAGTAGCAGTGGGTGGAATAGACAAGAAATGTACAGTTTTTGCTAATAACGTTTCTTTAGTCATTCGGCAGTCTTGCAGACTGAACCCCTGCAGGAAATCCACCCTTACACTGTAATTGTCATTTTTCACGATTAGTTAATTGTGATTCTTTTTTGAACTGACCTGTTTGAGAGGCTTCAGCGACCCGATGGTCTCCCAGCCGCTCAGATCGCCCCACACCGGATATTCTCCAGGCTGCACGAGCATCTGGCGGCCCTTGAAACGAGCGTATTCATACGCGACCCACCTGTGAGACAACAGCGTGTTCGTCACCCTGACTGAGAGCATTATTAACAGGAACAGCGAGTAGTGAAGGAGCTCTTACAGGCCGCTGGTGACTCTCACAGACTGGCTGAAGAAGTGGCTCAAGCTCTCCACATCTGAGAAACACGTTTCTTCAAGGCCCTCAAAACCGCTGAGAGAAAACAGACTCACGGACGGCTCCGTGAAACTCTGAACCCAGAAACACATACCAATGTCACGGGAGGCATGTTTATTTCTTGTGTCTACTGTAATATGGTGGTGTTTGCTGTCATCGACTCACGTATGGAATGGGCTTTAAAGACTTGATGGCGCTCGATAAACAGCCACAGGAAGTGAGGTCAGGGTAAAGCCCCTCCCCCAGGATATACTGGTTCCCAGAATATCCCTCCTCATCGAACAGCAGCCAGTTTCCTCGGATCACCCTGAAGGACGTGAAGCCTGTTACGCCACAGTCACTCTCAAACTCGCGGCTCTCTCCGCTGTACCGTGTCTGGCTGTAGGCTCGTAGCTGCACTCGAGAGAGAAACACGTTAGCGGCGCTCAGAGAGAAACACGTTAGCGGCGCTCAGAGAGAAACACGCTAGCGGCGTTCAGAGAGAAACACAAGACGTCAGCGGCGCTCAGAGAGAAACACGTTAGCGGCACTCGAGAGAGAAACACGTTAGCGGCGCTCAGAGAGAAACACGTTAGCGGCGCTCAGAGAGAAACACGCTAGCGGCGCTCAGAGAGAAACACGCTAGCGGCGCTCAGAGAGAAACACGCTAGCGGCGCTCAGAGAGAAACACGCTAGCGGCGTTCAGAGAGAAACACGCCTAGCGGCGATCAGAGAGAAACACGTTAGCGGCGCTCAGAGAGAAACACGTTAGCGGCGCTCAGAGAGAAACACGTTAGCGGCGCTCAGAGAGAAACACGCTAGCGGCGCTCAGAGAGAAACACGCTAGCGGCGCTCAGAGAGAAACACGCTAGCGGCGTTCAGAGAGAAACACGCTAGCGGCGCTCAGAGAGAAACACGCTAGCGGCGCTCAGAGAGAAACACGTTAGCGGCGCTCAGAGAGAAACACGTTAGCGGCGCTCAGAGAGAAACACAAGACGTTAGCGGCGCTCAGAGAGAAACATAAGACGTTAGCGGCACTCAGAGAGAAACACGTTAGCGGCGCTCAGAGAGAAACACGTTAGCGGCGCTCAGAGAGAAACATGTTTGCGGCGCTCAGAGAGAAACACGTTAGCGGCGCTCAGAGAGAAACACGTAAGCGGCGCTCAGAGAGAAACACGTTAGCGGCGCTCAGAGAGAAACACGTTAGCGGCGCTCAGAGAGAAACACGTTAGCGGCGCTCAGAGAGAAACACGTTAGCTGCGCTCAGAGAGAAACACGTTAGCGGCGCTCAGAGAGAAACACGTTTTCTGCGCTCAGAGAGAAACAAGTAAGCGGCGCTCAGAGAGAAACACGTTAGCGGCGCTCAGAGAGAAACACGTTTGCGGCGCTCAGAGAGAAACACGTAAGCGGCGCTCAGAGAGAAACACGTAAGCGGCGCTCAGAGAGAAACACGTTAGCGGCGCTCAGAGAGAAACACGTTAGCGGCGCTCAGAGAGAAACACGTAAGCGGCGCTCAGAGAGAAACACGTTAGCGGCGCTCAGAGAGAAACACGTTAGCGGCGCTCAGAGAGAAACACGCTAGCGGCGCTCAGAGAGAAACACGCTAGCAGCGCTCAGAGAGAAACACGTAAGCGGCGCTCAGAGAGAAACACGCTAGCGGCGTTCAGAGAGAAACACGCCTAGCGGCGATCAGAGAGAAACACGCTAGCGGCGCTCAGAGAGAAACACGCTAGCGGCGCTCAGAGAGAAACATGTTTGGCGCTCAGAGAGAAACACGTTAGCGGCGCTCAGAGAGAAACACGTTAGCGGCGCTCAGAGAGAAACACGTTAGCGGCGCTCAGAGAGAAACACGTAAGCGGCGCTCAGAGAGAAACACGTTAGCTGCGCTCAGAGAGAAACACGTTAGCGGCGCTCAGAGAGAAACACGTAAGCGGCGCTCAGAGAGAAACACAAGACGTTAGCGGCGCTCAGAGAGAAACACGTTAGCGGCGCTCAGAGAGAAACACGTTAGCGGCGCTCAGAGAGAAACACGTTAGCGGCGCTCAGAGAGAAACACGTTAGCGGCGCTCAGAGAGAAACACGTTAGCGGCGCTCAGAGAGAAACACGTAAGCGGCGCTCAGAGAGAAACACGTTAGCGGCGCTCAGAGAGAAACACATTAGCTGCGCTCAGAGAGAAACACGTTAGTGGCGCTCAGAGAGAAACATGTTTGGCGCTCAGAGAGAAACACGTTAGCGGCGCTCAGAGAGAAACACGTTAGCGGCGCTCAGAGAGAAACACGTAAGCGGCGCTCAGAGAGAAACACGTTAGCGGCGCTCAGAGAGAAACACGTAAGCGGCGCTCAGAGAGAAACACGTTAGCGGCGCTCAGAGAGAAACACGTTAGCGGCGCTCAGAGAGAAACACGTTAGCGGCGCTCAGAGAGAAACACGTAAGCGGCGCTCAGAGAGAAACACATTAGCGGCGCTCAGAGAGAAACACGTAAGCGGCGCTCAGAGAGAAACACGTTAGCGGCGCTCAGAGAGAAACACGTAAGCGGCGCTCAGAGAGAAACACGTTAGCGGCGCTCAGAGAGAAACCCATTAGCGGCGCTCAGAGAGAAACACATTAGCGGCGCTCAGAGAGAAACACGTAAGCGGCGCTCAGAGAGAAACACGTTAGCGGCGCTCAGAGAGAAACACGTTAGCGGCGCTCAGAGAGAAACACGTTAGCGGCGCTCAGAGAGAAACACGTTAGCGGCGCTCAGAGAGAAACACGTAAGCGGCGCTCAGAGAGAAACACATTAGCTGCGCTCAGAGAGAAACACGTTAGCGGCGCTCAGAGAGAAACACGTAAGCGGCGCTCAGAGAGAAACAAATTAGCGGCGCTCAGAGAGAAACACGTAAGCGGCACTCAGAGAGAAACACATTAGCTGCGCTCAGAGAGAAACACGTTAGCGGCGCTCAGAGAGAAACATGTTTGGCGCTCAGAGAGAAACACGTTAGCGGCGCTCAGAGAGAAACACGTTAGCGGCGCTCAGAGAGAAACACGTAAGCGGCGCTCAGAGAGAAACACGTTAGCGGCGCTCAGAGAGAAACACGTTAGCGGCGCTCAGAGAGAAACACGTTAGCGGCGCTCAGAGAGAAACAAATTAGCGGCGCTCAGAGAGAAACACGTTAGCGGCGCTCAGAGAGAAACACATTAGCTGCGCTCAGAGAGAAACACGTTAGCGGCGCTCAGAGAGAAACATGTTTGGCGCTCAGAGAGAAACACGTTAGCGGCGCTCAGAGAGAAACACGTTAGCGGCGCTCAGAGAGAAACAAATTAGCGGCGCTCAGAGAGAAACACGTTAGCGGCGCTCAGAGAGAAACACATTAGCTGCGCTCAGAGAGAAACACGTTAGCGGCGCTCAGAGAGAAACATGTTTGGCGCTCAGAGAGAAACACGTTAGCGGCGCTCAGAGAGAAACACGTTAGCGGCGCTCAGAGAGAAACACGTAAGCGGCGCTCAGAGAGAAACACGTTAGCGGCGCTCAGAGAGAAACACGTTAGCGGCGCTCAGAGAGAAACACGTTAGCGGCGCTCAGAGAGAAACACGTTAGCGGCGCTCAGAGAGAAACACGTAAGCGGCGCTCAGAGAGAAACACATTAGCGGCGCTCAGAGAGAAACACGTAAGCGGCGCTCAGAGAGAAACACGTAAGCGGCGCTCAGAGAGAAACACGTTAGCGGCGCTCAGAGAGAAACACGTAAGCGGCGCTCAGAGAGAAACACGTTAGCGGCGCTCAGAGAGAAACACATTAGCGGCGCTCAGAGAGAAACACGTAAGCGGCGCTCAGAGAGAAACACGTTAGCGGCGCTCAGAGAGAAACACGTTAGCGGCGCTCAGAGAGAAACACGTTAGCGGCGCTCAGAGAGAAACACGTTAGCGGCGCTCAGAGAGAAACACGTAAGCGGCGCTCAGAGAGAAACACATTAGCTGCGCTCAGAGAGAAACACGTTAGCGGCGCTCAGAGAGAAACACGTAAGCGGCGCTCAGAGAGAAACAAATTAGCGGCGCTCAGAGAGAAACACGTAAGCGGCGCTCAGAGAGAAACACATTAGCTGCGCTCAGAGAGAAACACGTTAGCGGCGCTCAGAGAGAAACATGTTTGGCGCTCAGAGAGAAACACGTTAGCGGCGCTCAGAGAGAAACACGTTAGCGGCGCTCAGAGAGAAACAAATTAGCGGCGCTCAGAGAGAAACACGTTAGCGGCGCTCAGAGAGAAACACATTAGCTGCGCTCAGAGAGAAACACGTTAGCGGCGCTCAGAGAGAAACATGTTTGGCGCTCAGAGAGAAACACGTTAGCGGCGCTCAGAGAGAAACACGTTAGCGGCGCTCAGAGAGAAACAAATTAGCGGCGCTCAGAGAGAAACACGTTAGCGGCGCTCAGAGAGAAACACATTAGCTGCGCTCAGAGAGAAACACGTTAGCGGCGCTCAGAGAGAAACATGTTTGGCGCTCAGAGAGAAACACGTTAGCGGCGCTCAGAGAGAAACACGTTAGCGGCGCTCAGAGAGAAACACGTAAGCGGCGCTCAGAGAGAAACACGTTAGCGGCGCTCAGAGAGAAACACGTTAGCGGCGCTCAGAGAGAAACACGTTAGCGGCGCTCAGAGAGAAACACGTTAGCGGCGCTCAGAGAGAAACACGTAAGCGGCGCTCAGAGAGAAACACATTAGCGGCGCTCAGAGAGAAACACGTAAGCGGCGCTCAGAGAGAAACACGTTAGCGGCGCTCAGAGAGAAACACGTTAGCGGCGCTCAGAGAGAAACACGTTAGCGGAGCTCAGAGAGAAACACGTTAGCGGCGCTCAGAGAGAAACACGTTAGCGGCGCTCAGAGAGAAACACGTTAGCGGCGCTCAGAGAGAAACACGTAAGCGGCGCTCAGAGAGAAACACGTTAGCGGCGCTCAGAGAGAAACACGTAAGCGGCGCTCAGAGAGAAACACGTTAGCGGCGCTCAGAGAGAAACACGTTAGCGGCGCTCAGAGAGAAACACATTAGCGGCGCTCAGAGAGAAACACGTAAGCGGCGCTCAGAGAGAAACACGTTAGCGGCGCTCAGAGAGAAACACGTTAGCGGCGCTCAGAGAGAAACACGTTAGCGGCGCTCAGAGAGAAACACATTAGCGGCGCTCAGAGAGAAACACGTAAGCGGCGCTCAGAGAGAAACACATTAGCGGCGCTCAGAGAGAAACACGTAAGCGGCGCTCAGAGAGAAACACGTTAGCGGCGCTCAGAGAGAAACACGTTAGCGGCGCTCAGAGAGAAACACGTAAGCGGCGCTCAGAGAGAAACACATTAGCTGCGCTCAGAGAGAAACACGTTAGCGGCGCTCAGAGAGAAACACGTTAGCGGCGCTCAGAGAGAAACACGTAAGCGGCGCTCAGAGAGAAACGCGTAAGCGGCGCTCAGAGAGAAACAAATTAGCGGCGCTCAGAGAGAAACACGTAAGCGGCGTTCAGAGAGAAACACGTAAGCGGCGCTCAGAGAGAAACACGTAAGCGGCGCTCAGAGAGAAACACGTTAGCGGCGCTCAGAGAGAAACACGTAAGCGGCGCTCAGAGAGAAACACATTAGCGGCGCTCAGAGAGAAACACGTTAGCGGCGCTCAGAGAGAAACACGTAAGCGGCGCTCAGAGAGAAACACGTTAGCGGCGCTCAGAGAGAAACACGTTAGCGGCGCTCAGAGAGAAACACGTAAGCGGCGCTCAGAGAGAAACACGCTAGCGGCGCTCAGAGAGAAACACGTTAGCGGCGCTCAGAGAGAAACACGTTAGCGGCGCTCAGAGAGAAACACGTTAGCGGCGCTCAGAGAGAAACACGTAAGCGGCGCTCAGAGAGAAACACGTTAGCGGCGCTCAGAGAGAAACATGTTAGCGGCGCTCAGAGAGAAACACGTAAGCTGCGCTCAGAGAGAAACACGTAAGCTGCGCTCAGAGAGAAACACGTAAGCGGCGCTCAGAGAGAAACACGTTAGCGGCGCTCAGAGAGAAACATGTTAGCGGCGCTCAGAGAGAAACACGTAAGCTGCGCTCAGAGAGAAACACGTAAGCGGCGCTCAGAGAGAAACACGTTAGCGGCGCTCAGAGAGAAACACGTTAGCGGCGCTCAGAGAGAAACACGTTAGCGGCGCTCAGAGAGAAACACGTAAGCGGCGCTCAGAGAGAAACACATTAGCGGCGCTCAGAGAGAAACAGGTTAGCGGCGCTCAGAGAGAAACACATTAGCGGCGCTCAGAGAGAAACAGGTTAGCGGCGCTCAGAGAGAAACACGTAAGCGGCGCTCAGAGAGAAACACGTTAGCGGCGCTCAGAGAGAAACACGTAAGCTGCGCTCAGAGAGAAACACGTTAGCGGCGCTCAGAGAGAAACATGTTAGCGGCGCTCAGAGAGAAACACGTAAGCTGCGCTCAGAGAGAAACACGTAAGCGGCGCTCAGAGAGAAACACGTTAGCGGCGCTCAGAGAGAAACAGGTTAGCGGCGCTCAGAGAGAAACACGTAAGCGGCGCTCAGAGAGAAACACGTAAGCGGCGCTCAGAGAGAAACACATTAGCGGCGCTCAGAGAGAAACACGTTAGCGGCGCTCAGAGAGAAACACGTAAGCGGCGCTCAGAGAGAAACACGTTAGCGGCGCTCAGAGAGAAACAGGTTAGCGGCGCTCAGAGAGAAACACATTAGCGGCGCTCAGAGAGAAACACGTTAGCGGCGCTCAGAGAGAAACACGCTAGCGGCGCTCAGAGAGAAACACGCTAGCGGCGCTCAGAGAGAAACACGCTAGCGGCGCTCAGAGAGAAACGCGTAAGCGGCGCTCAGAGAGAAACACGCTAGCGGCGCTCAGAGAGAAACACGCTAGCGGCGCTCAGAGAGAAACACGTAAGCGGCGCTCAGAGAGAAACACATTAGCGGCGCTCAGAGAGAAACACGTTAGCGGCGCTCAGAGAGAAACACGTAAGCGGCGCTCAGAGAGAAACACGTTAGCGGCGCTCAGAGAGAAACACGTAAGCGGCGCTCAGAGAGAAACACGTTAGCGGCGCTCAGAGAGAAACAGGTTAGCGGCGCTCAGAGAGAAACACGTAAGCGGCGCTCAGAGAGAAACACGTTAGCGGCGCTCAGAGAGAAACACGTAAGCTGCGCTCAGAGAGAAACACGTTAGCGGCGCTCAGAGAGAAACACGTTAGCGGCGCTCAGAGAGAAACACGTTAGCGGCGCTCAGAGAGAAACACGTTAGCGGCGCTCAGAGAGAAACACGTTAGCGGCGCTCAGAGAGAAACAGGTTAGCGGCGCTCAGAGAGAAACACGTAAGCGGCGCTCAGAGAGAAACACGTTAGCGGCGCTCAGAGAGAAACACGTAAGCGGCGCTCAGAGAGAAACACGTAAGCGGCGCTCAGAGAGAAACACGTAAGCGGCGCTCAGAGAGAAACAGGTTAGCGGCGCTCAGAGAGAAACACATTAGCGGCGCTCAGAGAGAAACACGTTAGCGGCGCTCAGAGAGAAACACGTAAGCGGCGCTCAGAGAGAAACACGTTAGCGGCGCTCAGAGAGAAACAGGTTAGCGGCGCTCAGAGAGAAACACATTAGCGGCGCTCAGAGAGAAACACGTTAGCGGCGCTCAGAGAGAAACACGCCTAGCGGCGCTCAGAGAGAAACACGTTAGCGGCGCTCAGAGAGAAACACGCTAGCGGCGCTCAGAGAGAAACACGCTAGCGGCGCTCAGAGAGAAACGCGTAAGCGGCGCTCAGAGAGAAACACGTAAGCGGCGCTCAGAGAGAAACACGTTAGCTGCGCTCAGAGAGAAACACGTTAGCGGCGCTCAGAGAGAAACACGTTAGCGGCGCTCAGAGAGAAACACGTAAGCGGCGCTCAGAGAGAAACACGTTAGCGGCGCTCAGAGAGAAACACGCTAGCGGCGCTCAGAGAGAAACACGTAAGCGGCGCTCAGAGAGAAACACGTAAGCGGCGCTCAGAGAGAAACACGTTAGCGGCGCTCAGAGAGAAACACGCTAGCGGCGCTCAGAGAGAAACGCGTAAGCGGCGCTCAGAGAGAAACACGTAAGCGGCGCTCAGAGAGAAACACGTTAGCTGCGCTCAGAGAGAAACACGTTAGCGGCGCTCAGAGAGAAACACGTTAGCGGCGCTCAGAGAGAAACACGTTAGCGGCGCTCAGAGAGAAACACGTAAGCGGCGCTCAGAGAGAAACACATTAGCGGCGCTCAGAGAGAAACAGGTTAGCGGCGCTCAGAGAGAAACACGTTAGCGGCGCTCAGAGAGAAACACGTTAGCGGCGCTCAGAGAGAAACACGTAAGCGGCGCTCAGAGAGAAACACGTTAGCGGCGCTCAGAGAGAAACACGCTAGCGGCGCTCAGAGAGAAACACGTAAGCGGCGCTCAGAGAGAAACACATAAGCGGCGCTCACAGAGAAACACGTTAGCGGCGCTCAGAGAGAAACACGTAAGCGGCGCTCAGAGAGAAACACGTTAGCGGCGCTCAGAGAGAAACACGCTAGCGGCGCTCAGAGAGAAACACGTAAGCGGCGCTCAGAGAGAAACACATTAGCGGCGCTCAGAGAGAAACACGTTAGCGGCGCTCAGAGAGAAACACGTTAGCGGCGCTCAGAGAGAAACACGTTAGCGGCGCTCAGAGAGAAACACGTTAGCGGCGCTCAGAGAGAAACACGTAAGCGGCGCTCAGAGAGAAACACGTAAGCGGCGCTCAGAGAGAAACACGTTAGCGGCGCTCAGAGAGAAACACGTTAGCGGCGCTCAGAGAGAAACACGTTAGCGGCGCTCAGAGAGAAACACGTTAGCGGCGCTCAGAGAGAAACACGTTAGCGGCGCTCAGAGAGAAACACGTTAGCGGCGCTCAGAGAGAAACACGTAAGCGGCGCTCAGAGAGAAACACGTTAGTGGCGCTCAGAGAGAAACACGTTAGCGGCGCTCAGAGAGAAACACGTTAGCGGCGCTCAGAGAGAAACACGTTAGCGGCGCTCGCTGGACTCATTACCGAGTCCCAATTCAGAGGCTGCATCCTTCTGCTTCCGCAATCAAACCGAGCGTTGTTAAATGTTTATTCAAATCACTGCGCTGTATTCTGCATTCTGACGAACGGCTGATTTAGGTCTGGGCTGCGATTCCCAAAAGCATTGTGAGCTAAGCTGATCGTTGGTGTCAAACGCATTGTCTCTCGTCGTCTGTTCAACTCAGCACTGTTGTCTTTCAGAGATATGGTCGTCGTAAGAGTGTGTTGTTTGCGTTCCCTTGCTTTTGGTTACCTACCAACACATAAGGAAAATATTCATGTAAAAAATATTTCCCATGTACACGCACGAGCACGAAAGTGTTTTCTGCCCTGAACACCGCGATGAGTTTAACAACACACGCAGCATAAATATATTAGTATTGAAATTTTACAGTCCTAACCCTACTATCAGATACAATTAGTGTGTGGTGTGGCGCAATGGATAAGACACATGCCTTTGGTGTGAGAGACCCGGGTTCGAATCCACTGTGAGACACCAATGTGTCCCTGAGCAAGACACTTAACCCCTAGTTGCTCCAGAGGCGTGCGACCTCTGACATATATAGCAATTGTAAGTCGCTTTGGATAAAAGCGTCAGCTAAATGAATAAATGTAAAATGTAAATGTAAAAATTATTAGTTTATTATTTTTTTATATTCAATTTTTTGTAATATCAAACTTTTGGTTAAGATTAAGCTTACAGTAGACTACTTTTTCATTACTTTAAATTTGTTCTGCCATGTCTGTGTAAATCAGTTGAGGCAGCAGACTAAAACTATTAGGTATTATGGATAGATTATACTTGTCTTGGTGGTCCTGGAATGGAAAAGTTTGGGAACCCCTGGTGTAGCCTGCGGAGAACAGCTGCCGTTCACGAGTGCCAGTACCATTTATACTGGACTTTTATGAAAGTTATATTCACCTGTCTGAAAACAGGGTTCATAACCTATGTAAAACTGTGCATGCAGTGACGCTTCGAGTGACGCAGCCTCTGAATATTGTTAGCAGCAAATGAAATGCAAACATACCAAAAACTGTGGATCCGCGATCCGAGACACTTCCTGTGGAGGAAAAGACATGCACCAATGAAAGTCTGTCATGCACCCTGTATCTACACACACTCTTCAGTTGAAGTGTGAAGTGAAGCTGTGTGTGTGTGTGTGTGTGTGTGTGTGTGTGTGTGTGTGTGTGTGTGTGTGCATGCGTGAGTGAGTGTAAGTGTGTGTGAGTGTGAGTATGTGCATGCTTGAGTGAGGGTGAGTGTGTGTATGTGTGTGTGTGTGTGTGTGTGCATGCATGAGTGAGTGAGTGAGTGAGTGAGTGAGTGAGTGAGTGAGTGAGTGAGTGAGTGAGTGAGTGAGTGTGTGTGTGTGTGTGTGTGTGTGTGAGTATGAGTGAGTGTGAGTGTGTGCATGCTTGAGTGAGGGTGAGTGTGTGTGTGTGTGTGTGTGTGTGTGTGTGTGTGTGCATGCATGAGTGAGTGAGTGAGTGAGTGAGTGTGTGTGTGTGTGTGTGTGTGTGTGTGTGTGTGTGAGTTGGAGTGTGAGTGTGTGAGTGTGTGTGTGTGTGTGAGTGTGAGTTGGAGTGTGAGTGTGTAAGTGTGTGAGTGTGAGTGTGCGCGTGTGTGTGTGTGTGTGTGTGTGTGTGTGTGAGTGTGAGTTGGAGTGTGAGTGTGTAAGTGTGTGAGTGTGTGTGTGTGTGTGTGTGTGTGTGTGTGTGTGTGTGTGTGTGTGTGTGTGTGTGTGTGTGTGTGTGTGTGTGAGTTGGAGTGTGAGTGTGTGAGTGTGAGTGTGTGTGTGTGTGTGTGTGTGAGTGTGAGTTGGAGTGTGAGTGTGTAAGTGTGTGAGTGTGAGTGTGCGCGTGTGTGTGTGTGTGTGTGTGTGTGTGTGTGTGTGTGTGTGTGTGTGTGAGTGTGAGTTGGAGTGTGAGTGTGTAAGTGTGTGAGTGTGTGTGTGTGTGTGTGTGTGTCTCACCCTGTGAACGGCCCGCAGGGACTGAGCTGAGCTCTGGCCGTCGCCCCACTGAAGCTGCCCGGGATACTGGCCTTTCTCCAGAACATACTGATGTCCAGTGAAACACCTGCCGCTGTACGCCACCCACCTGAAACACACACACACACACACACACATCAGACTCCTGCTGTCAGGAGCCCTTCACACCGAGGACCAGAACTTTAACTGTAACGACACAGAGAAACAATATGAGAGCAATCCTGCTTTAAAGAGCTTGTGCATTTAAAGCGACAGCGCTCTTAGAATAAACGTCTGCTGGAGTGGGATATACTCTACCAGTCAAAGGTTTTGGATCGGTAAGATTTTTAATGTTTTTAAAAGAAGTCTCTCCTGCTCACCAAGTAATAAACGCTCACCAAGGCTGCATTTATTTGATTAAAAATACAAAAAAACAGTAATATTGTGAAATATTATTCTGATTTAAATCATCTGTTTTCTATGTGAATATACAGTAAAGTGTCATTTATTCCTGAGATCAAAGCTGAACTTTCAGCATCATTACTCCAGTCTTCAGTGTCACATGAAACGTGGCTAAAAAATCCTGAAAAAATCCTCATATTAGAGTGATTTCTGAAGGATCATGTGACACTGAAGACTGGAGTAATGATGCTGAAAGTTCAGCTTTGATCACAGGAATAAATTACACTTTACTGTATATTCACATAGAGGTTTTACTCTCTCTCTTTTTTAGCGTTATTCCCGCTCATTTGCAGGGTCTGCTTCACACACTCATGATTCGGCACAGGTTTTACGTCGGATGCCCTTCCTGTCACAACCCAGCACAGAGAGTTCTGGCACAAGAAAACAGCTGTTTTACATTGGAATATTGTTTCACTGTTTTTACTGTATTTTTGTCTTGGTGAGAAGAGACTTCTGTTAAAAACATTAAAAATCTTCCCGACCGCAAGCGTTTGAGTGTTAGTGTAGTTCTCATTATAGTTCTAGTTCTCGGTGTGAGCAGGCCTTCGCTCTCTGTGGCTCTTATCGCAGTTCTGAAACGCTTCCTCACGCTCCGCTCTTCACACTGATGCTGTCGGACTCCTGCAGATCCGGGACGTCCACACACACCTCGGTTTCCTCATCACAGCTCTTCACACACACCACTGGCTCCAGGAAATCCTGAGGGAACGTGACGGGTCATTAGCAAACACAAGATCCCTGATAAGGTCGCTCACATTGAGGCATTTCAATTATCTTTTCTCATCCACTTTTTCTCATTTTTAATTCCATAATACTTAAACGTGAAACATGATCTTGAGCAACAATACTGTGGTGATGAACTAATGGACCTCTGAAGCATTTACACAAGCACAGGCCTGATGAAGGCCATGGAAACATCAGGAACACTCACAGTCTGAATGAAGCGCAGTGACTGGATCGTCAGCTCAGCTCCTCCGAACACTCGTGTACAGTCGCTGTATTCCCCCTCCTCCAGCACACACTGATGACCTCTGAACCCTTCACTGGAGAAGCACACCCATCTAACACACACACACACACACACACACTGAGTGTTTTTGACCAGCAGTGTGTTCATGTGACTGATGGAAACATCAGCTGCTGTGTAAAGATGGAAACACACAGTGGACGAGACGCATTTACATTCACACTGCCGGCTGTATACAGAACCTGTTATATTTTTCCATTAAATTAAATTATTAATGTATTATTAATGTGTTAATAACTCTGCACTAGGCTGAAAGATTGTGCATTTTCAGCAGAACGTTGTGCTGTTTGAATACCATCCGTTTCATGTAATAACACAGACTGGCCTTTCTCTGATTTCTCAGACACAGAACTTCATCCTCATCGACGTCACTTTACTCCTGCTTAAAATCAACACTCACTGTTTTAGAGTCTAGAGCTGAACGCCACGCGACCCGTGTGTGACGAGAGCAAACATGAACATGTCTGAACGTATCATTCCTCACACACACACACACACAAATACTAACACACATATACTCACACACACACTCACTCATATACTCACACACACACACACACACACACACTAACACACATATACTCACACACACACACACACACACACACACACACTAACACACATATACTCACACACACTCACTCATATACTCACACACACACACACTCACTCATATACTCACACACACACACACACTCACTCATATACTCACACACACACTCACTCATATACTCACACACACACACACACACACACACACACTAACACACATATACTCACACACACTCACTCATATACTCACACACACACACACACACACACACAAATACTAACACTCACATACTCACACACACACACACACACTCACTCATATACTCACACACACACAAATACTAACACATATATACTCACACACACTCACTCATATACTCTCACACACAAATACTAACACACATATACTCACACACACTCATATACTCAAACGCTCATATACTCACACACTAATATATTCACATGCTCATATACGCACACACACATAAATACTAACACACATATACTCACACACTCATATACTCACACACACACACATAAATACTAACACACATATACTCACACTCATATACTCACACACACATAAATACTAACACACATATACTCACACTCATATACTCACACACACACAAATACTAACACACATATACTCACACACACACATAAATACTAACACACATATACTCACACACACTCACTCATATACTCAAACGCTCATACTCACACACACACATATACTCACACACTCATATACTCACACACACACACATAAATACTAACACACATATACTCACACACTCATATACTCACACACTAATATATTCACATGCTCATATACGCACACACACATAAATACTAACACACATATACTCACACACTCATATACTCACACACACACACATAAATACTAACACACATATACTCACACTCATATACTCACACACACACACATAAATACTAACACACATATACTCACACTCATATACTCACACACACACAAATACTAACACACATATACTCACACACACACATAAATACTAACACACATATACTCACACACACTCACTCATATACTCAAACGCTCATACTCACACACACACATATACTCACACACTCATATACTCACACACACACACATAAATACTAACACACATATACTCACACTCATATACTCACACGCTCATATACTTACACACACACACATAAATACTAACACACATATACTCACACTCATATACTCACACGCTCATATACTTACACACACACACACACACATAAATACTAACACACATATACTCACACACTCATATACTCACACACACACACATAAATACTAACACACATATACTCACACACACACTCACTCATATACTCACACACACACACACACACACACACAAATACTAACACACATATACTCACACACACACACATAAATACTAACACACATATACTCACACACTCATATACTCACACACACACACACAAATACTAACACACATATACTCACACACACACTCACTCATATACTCTCACACACACACACACACACACACACAAATACTAACACACATATACTCACACACACACTCACTCATATACTCACACACACACACACACAAATACTAACACTCATATACTCACACACACACACACACACTCACTCATATACTCACACACACACAAATACTAACACATATATACTCACACACACTCACTCATATACTCTCACACACAAATACTAACACACATATACTCACACACACTCATATACTCAAACGCTCATATACTCACACACTAATATATTCACATGCTCATATACGCACACACACATAAATACTAACACACATATACTCACACACTCATATACTCACACACACACACATAAATACTAACACACATATACTCACACTCATATACTCACACACACACACATAAATACTAACACACATATACTCACACTCATATACTCACACACACAAATACTAACACACATATACTCACACACACACATAAATACTAACACACATATACTCACACACACTCACTCATATACTCAAACGCTCATACTCACACACACACACATATACTCACACACTCATATACTCACACACACACACATAAATACTAACACACATATACTCACACTCATATACTCACACACACACACACACATAAATACTAACACACATATACTCACACACTCATATACTCACACACACACACATAAATACTAACACACATATACTCACACACTCATATACTCACACACACACACATAAATACTAACACACATATACTCACACACTCATATACTCACACACACACACATAAATACTAACACACATATACTCACACTCATATACTCACACACACACATAAATACTAACACACATATACTCACACTCATATACTCACACGCTCATATACTTACACACACACACACACACATAAATACTAACACACATATACTCACACACTCATATACTCACACACACACATAAATACTAACACACATATACTCACACTCATATACTCACACGCTCATATACTTACACACACACACATAAAAGCTAACACACATATACTCACACACACTCACTCATATACTCAAACGCTCATATACTCACACGCTAATATACTCACACACACGCACAAATACTAACACACATACTCACACGCTCATATACTCACACACACACACACACACATAAATACTAACACACATATACTCACACACACTCACTCATATACTCAAACGCTCATATACTCACACGCTAATATACTCACACACACACACAAATACTAACACACATATACTCACACGCTAATATACTCTCACACACACACACAGAAATACTAACACACATAGGGCCCTATTTTAACGATCTGAAACGCAAGTGTCAAAGCGCAAAGCGCAAGTAACTTTGTGGGCGGGTCTCGGGTGCTGTTGCTATTTTCCCGGCGGGATAAATGACTCTTGCGCCCGACACAAATCTAAAATGTGTTGGTCTGAAGTCGCTTCATTACTCATAGGTGTGGTTTGGGCGTAACGTGAAATAAACCAATCAGAGAGTCATCTCACATTCCCTTTAAGAGCAGGCGCGCTTGTTCCATGGCGGATTGCTATTATAACGGCGGATTTGCCAGACGCACGCCAGGAGCGGTTCACAGCCGAGGAGACCGGCGTTCTCGTCAGGGCCGTAAAACACAGAGAAGTGACATTGGGGATGGAGAAACACACCCAGATTAGCTTCGGTTAAACAGGCGTATGATAATTTGGGTAAATGTGTAAGCTAGAATAGATGTATGCTTTTATAATAAATTGTCTGTCTATCTATCTATCTATTGTAATAATGTATGATTTGCAAAAATGAAAACTGCTGCTTCTGTGTAGATGAGAGAATCAAAGTGTATGTGCGTTGTGCTCACGCTACATTGATTATGGCCAAGCATGCGCCCTTAAAATAGCATATGAATAACATGCGCAACGCGCCACTGACTTTAAACTAGTTTTTTCTGGTTAGTGGCGCAATTGTTTTCTAAACCTGCAAAATAGCAGAGGGAACGTTTGTGCCGGAACACGCCTCCTCTTTGCGCTGAACCGCCCCCGGGAGCGCAAGTGTATTTCTTAGTTAACCGACGTGTGTCTGTGGAGGGAAAAGTCCGTTTTGCGCGGGTGCAAAATAGGAATGATACATGCGTCGGTGTACAAAGTCAATTGCGCTGGGTGCAAGATAGGGCCCATATACTCACACGCTCATATACTCACACAAACACACACACAAATACTAACACACATATACTCACACACTCATCTACTACTCACACGCTCATATACTCACACACACACATAAATACTAACACACATATACTCACACACACTCACTCATATACTCACACACACATATACTCACACTCATATACTAACACGCTCATATACTCACACACGCACATAAATACTAACACACATATACTCACACTCATATACTCACACACACACAAATACTAACACACATATACTCACACACACACATAAATACTAACACACATATACTCACACACACTCACTCATATACTCACACACTCATATACTCACGCACATATACTCACACGCTCATATACTCACACACACACACATAAATATTAACACACATATACTCACACACTCATATACTCACACGCACACACATAAATACTAACACACATATACTCACACACACACTCACTCATATACTCTCACACACATATACTAACACGCTCATATACTCACACACACACATAAATACTAACACATATACTCACACACACTTACTCATATCCTCACACACTCATATACTCACGCACATACTCACTCGCACATACTCACACACTCATATACTCTCACACACACACACACACACACACAAATACTAAAACATACTCACACACACTTACTCATATACTCACACACTCATACTCACTCGCACATACTCACACACTCATATACTCTCACACACACACACACACACACACACACAAATACTAAAACATACTCACACACACTTACTCATATACTCACACACTCATACTCAGACGTACATACTCACACGCTCACATTCACACACACAATCATATATATACTCACTCACACATACTCACACGCTCATATACTCACACACACTCACTCATATACTCACACACATACTCACACGCACTCACTCATACTCACACACTCATATACTCACTCACTCATATACTCACACACAGATATACTCACACTCATATACTCACACACATATACTCACACACTCACTCATATACTCACACACATATACTCACGCACTCACTCATATACTCACACGCTCATATACTCACACACACTCACTCATATACTCACACGCTCATATACTCACACACATACTCATATACTCACACCCTCATATACTCACACGCACATATACTCACACGCACATATACTCACACACACTCACTCATATACTCACACACACATATACTCACACACTCATATACTCACACACTCATATACTCACACACTCATATACTCACACACTCATATACTCACACACTCATATACTCACACGCACATATACTCACACACTCATATACTCACACACACATATACTCACACACTCATATACTCACACACTCATATACTCACACCCTCATATACTCACACACTCATATACTCACACGCACATATACTCACACACTCATATACTCACACGCACATATACTCACACACTCATATACTCACACACACTCACTCATATACTCACACACACATATACTCACACACTCATATACTCACACACTCATATACTCACACACTCATATACTCACACACTCATATACTCACACACTCATATACTCACACGCACATATACTCACACACTCATATACTCACACACACATATACTCACACACTCATATACTCACACACTCATACTCACACCCTCATATACTCACACGCACATATACTCACACACTCATATACTCACACACTCATATACTCACACACTCATATACTCACACACACATATACTCACACACTCATATACTCACACACTCATACTCACACCCTCATATACTCACACGCACATATACTCACACACTCATATACTCACACGCACATATACTCACACACTCATATACTCACACACACATATACTCACACACTCATATACTCACACACTCATACTCACACCCTCATATACTCACACGCACATATACTCACACACTCATATACTCACACACACATATACTCACACACTCATATACTCACACACTCATATACTCACACACTCATATACTCACACACTCATATACTCACACACTCATATACTCACACACTCATATACTCACACGCACATATACTCACACACTCATATACTCACACACACATATACTCACACACTCATATACTCACACACTCATACTCACACCCTCATATACTCACACGCACATATACTCACACACTCATATACTCACACACTCATATACTCACACACTCATATACTCACACACTCATATACTCACACACTCATATACTCACACACACTCACTCATATACTCACACACACATATACTCACACATATATACTCACACACTCGTATACTCACTCATATACTCACTCATATACTCACACACACACATATACTCACACACTCATATACTCACACACTCATATACTCACACACACTCACTCATATACTCACACACTCATATACTCACACATATATACTCACACACTCGTATACTCACTCATATACTCACTCATATACTCACACACACACATATACTCACACACTCATATACTCACACACTCATATACTCACACACTCATACTCACTCGCACATACTCACACACTCATATACTCTCACACACACACACACACACACACACAAATACTAAAACATACTCACACACACTTACTCATATACTCACACACTCATACTCAGACGTACATACTCACACGCTCACATTCACACACACAATCATATATATACTCACTCACACATACTCACACGCTCATATACTCACACACACTCACTCATATACTCACACACATACTCACACGCACTCACTCATACTCACACACTCATATACTCACTCACTCATATACTCACACACAGATATACTCACACTCATATACTCACACACATATACTCACACACTCACTCATATACTCACACACATATACTCACGCACTCACTCATATACTCACACGCTCATATACTCACACACACTCACTCATATACTCACACGCTCATATACTCACACACATACTCATATACTCACACCCTCATATACTCACACGCACATATACTCACACGCACATATACTCACACACACTCACTCATATACTCACACACACATATACTCACACACTCATATACTCACACACTCATATACTCACACACTCATATACTCACACACTCATATACTCACACACTCATATACTCACACGCACATATACTCACACACTCATATACTCACACACACATATACTCACACACTCATATACTCACACACTCATATACTCACACCCTCATATACTCACACACTCATATACTCACACGCACATATACTCACACACTCATATACTCACACGCACATATACTCACACACTCATATACTCACACACACTCACTCATATACTCACACACACATATACTCACACACTCATATACTCACACACTCATATACTCACACACTCATATACTCACACACTCATATACTCACACACTCATATACTCACACACTCATATACTCACACGCACATATACTCACACACTCATATACTCACACACACATATACTCACACACTCATATACTCACACACTCATACTCACACCCTCATATACTCACACGCACATATACTCACACACTCATATACTCACACACTCATATACTCACACACTCATATACTCACACACTCATATACTCACACACTCATATACTCACACACTCATATACTCACACACACTCACTCATATACTCACACACACATATACTCACACATATATACTCACACACTCGTATACTCACTCATATACTCACTCATATACTCACACACACACATATACTCACACACTCATATACTCACACACTCATATACTCACACACACTCACTCATATACTCACACACTCATATACTCACACATATATACTCACACACTCGTATACTCACTCATATACTCACTCATATACTCACACACACACATATACTCACACACTCATATACTCACACACTCATATACTCACACACTCATATACTCACACACTCGTATACTCACTCATATACTCATTCACTCACACATACTCATAGACACACTCACACTTACACACAAACACTTCCAGCCAGTCGTCACTACAGAAGTTCATCAATTTGCAGATGTTTCCATCTGAAACATTAACAGCATCACTTGTTTCATGAGAATCAGAGACACACACACTCCCCCGGTGACCCGTAGAGAGGAGACGGCGGCGGGTCCCTCGATGTCCCTCAGACGGGGTGTGTGATCCAGCAACTCCCAGCACTGACCCTGGAACTGCGGCTTCTCAAACAACATCACCTAGACAGGAGACAGAAATCTCATCCGCTGATCTGAGAACAGCTCTGAACATCAGCATCTGTTTGAACATCAGCATCTGTTTGTCTGTCTGTCTCACCTTCGGGTCCAGAGGTCTCGTCACCCGCAGTCCAGCCTGAAACACAGGAGAAACAGCAGACGTTAGCTTGCGCTCGCTGCTGTCTTCACATCTGAGGCTCTCGCATTGGTTCTTCAGACGACCTCTTTCTGTGTTACTAACGTGGTGTTTACGGAGCACATTGTGAAGAGCGTGTCTGTGGTCGGGAAGGGGTGAATATGTACCAGTTTCACTGGCCGAAGACTCTTCACACGGGACAGCAGGGAATCCTGGAGAACCGGCGTGATTCTCCCGTCAGCTTCCAGAACGGCAGACGAGCCGCTGAATCCAGGCTGATCAAACACCAACCAGCTGCACATCGAGGACACACACACATAAACCACTGCCAGCACAACATCCGGCTGGGTTTAACGGCTTGCGGAAAATAAATAAATGTCAAAAGCATGTCCTTCAGTAGTAAGAGAAAGCTGCGAATTCCACTTTTTTAATTACTTTGCTAATCAAAAATTTTCAAAACTTGCACCTTCAAAACTTGGATCCTGTTTAAAAGTTTGCGTTCTCGAGCTCCAAACACTGTTGTGTGTGAATGAACATCCAGAACACATTAAAAGTTTCTGTCTTCAGTTAAAACGGTGTTGTGTAAGCGACCGCTAAGTTAATAACTAATTATCTTTACAACGGAAGTGAATCAATCAAAACTAACTTTATCTGGACAATAACTTTATTCTAGAGCTGCTGTAAAGCCTAAACACTCTCTGTTACTGTAATCTCCTGTTATCACTGTAAAGCTGCTGTGAAACATCTATATTATTAAAGCGCTGTATAAATGAAAGTGACTTGAACTTTTTGGCTAATTATTAATCCATAATAATTGTGTCTTTGGACGTGGTGGACTGGCGAAACGCTCCTGGTCTCTAACCTCGTGGCAATGCTAGAAACATTTCAAACGTCCAGTTTGTGATCAAGAAAATTACATTAAAAAAGGTTGTTTTTTTATGGTTTCTGCCCAGATCAACTAAGATCAAACTTCCTGCTTTCTTTAAAGGGTCATGAAACCCCAAAACACATTTTTTGAGACAGATATGCACATCATCACTGAAAACACTAAAAGCACTCATGTGTCTGTATAATGAGTGTGTAGCAGGTCTGTGTTCGACTGGTTGTTGTCTCTGCTCTTCCACCCTCTACACTCCCACTTTCCCAGTTTACACACACATTTCTAGAGACTTCTTGAGCTCTGAGGTGTGAACGACCAGGCTAAAACAGGGGTTTCATGACACTCTAAAACTGTCGTTTACTGGCGTTTCCTACCATCCGGTCCTGACGCAGAGGTCCGAGAGCAACACGGGCCCGTCCCGCTCCGTCAGGTCCGTCGCAGAATAAACACGGATCGTCTGAGACGTGCTGGGATACAGATGGATCTCTGGAACACTGTCATCCTGAACAAAACACACGCTTTAACTCCAGCAGAGCTCATGAACACACAATACACACACAGTTCCAGATTCATGTCTGTTAGTTCACCTGACTGCTTGTTTATGTTTATTTTATTATTATAAAAGTTACATTGAACGTTCGCTGGTTCCCTGAGCCTTTGAGCTTGGTACAGTATGATTTATATAGTTTGTGTATACAGTGCGGTCTGAGCGGAACAGTGTTAGAATATAAAGGGTTTAAAAAAACACACACTACCAATAATAAACTCTCTTCATTAAATATATTAACATGTACAGTCACAAAAAATGTATGCGCTGCATGTCTTCAGTTTGGGGTAAAAATCAATGTCAAACACTGGCGTAAAACATGATAATGGAGTGAAGACTGTATTGTCTTTAACCCTTTAATACCCAGTGTCATGGTTTCCCAGCCCAAATGTCCAGTTATGGCCATGGATACAAGCCACAGAAATCTGATATGGCCAGGACTGGTTAACTCACCTACACTACACACATCTTGTGAACACAAAGTCCAAACTTAACAAAACTGGACATTTTCAGGATGTATGAAAAATTAGGCAATAGGCAGCAAACAATTTAATAGAGACAGTTGAAATTCAGCATGCCTATTTTTGTGTCACTGCTATGGCTGTTCATAATGAAATGTAATACACACATACAGGGTGACTAGATCTGCAGAATCTCCACAAGGTGGTGCTATAAGCAATGCATTTATATTCATTCAAGTCTGTTGGAGGGCATAACTTGTCTCGACACCACAAGAGAGTTGCAGATCACAGTAGTGTTTCAGATATACACCATTCAAATATACAGCGCAACATGATCAAAATCATATTTGTGTATAAAAACATTTCTAGAAATGTTTATTTTCTGCGTTTATACCCTATTAATTATATATTAATATAACCTATAGTAATGGAAAGGCCTGAGAAAGCGGCAGCTCCTGATACCTTCAGTGTCCTGACGGATCCCACAGACGGAAAAGCACTGGGATCGGGATCGGGATCGGTTCTGCTGGTCTTCACAGTCTGACCCTCCTCCAGAACAACACATGAGCCACGGTACCACGAATCCACATACAGCAGCCAGCTAAACACACACACACACACACACACACACACACACACACAATGAGAACATACATCATCATCTTAACAAGCAATACACAACAGCAGCAACACACACTCACACACAGAATTTCAAGGATGTTGCTGTGGAGACCAATAGAGAGTCTCACACTCTTTGTCTGAAGTGACTGAACAGAATTAAGCATTAAGAAACGGGATGAAATATTCTGAATGATATCAATCCACAGTCTGGATCATAATCA
>NC_137145.1:177500-187500 GCF_949319135.1 Squalius cephalus
CAGTTACTGTGATGAACGTCCTTTTGGCAGGACGTTCTGAATGAAAAAGCACTGTGGATGTTCAGGGCCGGTTTGATGACATCATCAGCAGGCGCCAGGCCTCAGGGGGTCGCAGTCACATGGACTGAAGAATGAGAGAAACCAGTGTCCTCGACACACACACACACACACACACACACACACACATTCTCTTTAGCCATGTAAATCATAGACTTCTATCGCTTTTATATTCACACAAAAGGCTAACCCAAACCTTTGGACAAAACGTTGAAAACACACACACACACACACACACACACACACACACACACACGCGGACATGCACACACACACACACTCACACCAATACACACACTCACATATACAAACTAGAGCCCGACCAATTTATCGGTCTGTGATTTTATCGGCCTGTGATTTTATCGGCCGATATGAGCCCGTCACGGATATCTCGGCATCGGCGTGTATGATGGCATATGCCACCGATATGATTTTTTTTTATAGAACATATAATGCAGATAAAATGCTTGTAAATTGGGTAATTACATAGTCTGTCCAGCGGAGCGCGCTCTATTGTTTGCTACTGGAGACCCAGGTCACTGACACCAGCCGACCCTCTTCAGTGATGAGGTCTCTTCAGACACACACACATCAGCTTCCACTCCACTGACAAGCTATGAAACATGGCTAGCTAATGTAGCAAACGAGTATGATAAGCTCGAAAAGACGGGGACATTGTTTATTTACTTTGTAGCACTGCGTCTCACCAGGTGACAACGTAGCGTTGAATCCCCTTTCGCCAGACTCAAGCCTCCACCGCACTGCTAACTAGTTAGCAACTTACCGTTAAGACACCGCTAGACTGATGTGGTTACAACATCAAGCAATATTCCAATCATTTATATTATTATAACACTTCATATAGGGCCATTCTGCATGAGGAGTACTTTCACGTCTAGTACATTTTGCTGACTATGTATGTACTTTTAATTAAATACGATTTTAAATATGTAATTGAACATTTTCACTACGGTATTATTACTTTTACTTTAGTTAAAGATCTGAGTACTTCTTCCACCAGTAGAGACTAGAGGAAATACGACTAATAATAGAAGATGATAAGGTTTTGCCAGTGACACTCATTTTATTGTTTTTTTTTTATACAACATTTCTAAATAAAAAGATGAAGTCATTAGTGAAGATTAAGCTACAGTGTTTAGAAGATAATGTAGAATAGAACATGCAATGCAAACTAGTTTGGTTCCAGCTCAAATATATCTCATTCTGTCCCTCACCCTGACTCCATTACATGTCTCTGTCACAGCATTATCAGTGTGTGATCTCCACATTTGAGTGATCATTGCAAAAGATGTGTTTATATATACACACTATATTGCCAAAAGTTTTGGGACGTCGGCCTTTACATGCACATGAACTTTAATGATATCCCATTCCTGATCTGTAGGGTTTAATATGGAGTTGCTCCACCCTTTGCTGCTATAACAGCTTCAACTCTTCTGGGAAGGCTTTCCACAAGGTTTAGGAGTGTGTTTATGGGAATTATTCTTCTAGAAGCGCATTAGTGAGGTCCGGCTCTGATGCTGGACGAGAAGATCTCAGTCTCGCTCTAGTTCATCCAAGCGGCAACCTCCCCGTCTCTCTCTTGAAACCAACACGGAAGTGAGTTAAACTGCAATTCATTGACTAGCCGCTTGAGGCTGTTGTCAAAAGGGAGTCAAATCTGTATCTCCCCCATGTTAAAATGCCAAATTTTACAGCAGAAAAAAACGTGTTTACAGCCTGGTGTCTGTATGTTTTTTTGGTCTATACAGCTAAGTTTGCCCTTCATGATAACTGTGAGGGGGGTGAATTTTTTTATAACTCATCCGTTTAGTTGATTAATATTTAGAGTTCTGCATAATTAAGGGTGTGGCGTGGCCACTTGAGTGACAGGTGGATTCCCGCTGATGTCAATGCTAGCCGTTTGTCTGCTGTTAGCCGTCACTTCACCTCAGCAAATTTTAGCTGCTGAACTTGCCATCTATGCAGTGTTTGTGCTTTTTTTCGGGATTATTTCATTAATACACCCATTACTTCGCCCACGGCTTAGGATTCCGTCGTTGTCGTCGAGTATCGTTCGAGAGAACAACCAGCGCTGTATTTCAGTTGTTTTCCTCTGTGAACATGCACTAATGGATGTCTGACAATTTCGTTGGTTTTTGGGGTTTTCAGATTTAAAAACGTCAATAAAGGCTCGTTCGTTCCGGCCGGAACAGATAGATTATAATATGCTTATGTACCGTCAGATGAAATCCTGCAGGTGTCGGCGCTTTCTCCGTCCATGCAAAAAAATGCACATCCTTGAATGAGCGCGGATTTTCTAGCTCATTTAGCAGCTACTTGATCTTCATAGGCAGTAACCCATTTGAGAGGCGGCCAAAATCAGAATTTAAAATGGACTGAATAAGCTCTCTACGAACTTGACGAGCGATGCCGCGCTGACGGACCATAGACTATAAAAAAAGTGACTGACATGTATGCACAAATCACTGTCACACACACACACACACACACACTCAAGAGTAATATTAACTTAAGTTACTGCATAATACATTTTCAACTAGCAGAATAGTACAGAATCACGATACAGTCTCACTTGTAGCCATGTCTTTTAACTATTATAATATTTCGAAGGGCAAAAATAGGAACTTTTAATTGGCTTTACATCATCAACTGTAGCGACTTGGTACTGTAAGCAGCATAACGTTATAGCATTACCTCCCCAGCCTGAGCTAACCATAGTATATGAGCTAACTCGATCACGTCGAGCTAGGGGGTGATTTCAGATAGACAGGCTCCTGAGCTCCACTCACGCCCCGCCTCTTTGCCCATTTTCTGTTATCCGGGAGTGACGCGAGGTGACGCGGGGCCAAGGTGGCGACGGCCGGCTCCGCCCACTTTAGGCTTCAAAAACGGTCTTCAGAAACCTACGGGTGACGTCACGGATACTACGTCCATATTTTTCTACAGTCTATGAGTTCATCCCAAAGCTGTCCTCTCGGGATGAGCTCAGGACTCAGTGCAGGACTCCAGTTCCTCCACACCAGACTCCTCATCCGTGTGTTTATGGTCCTGCTCTGTGCACTGGAGCGCAGTCATGCTGGAACAGGAGCATCCCCAGACTCTTCCCACAAAGTTGGGAGCATGAAACTGTCTGAAATGTCTTGGTTTGCTGAAACATTAAGAGTTCCTTTCCCTGGAACTAAGAGGAAGAGCCCTGAAGAACAACCCCACACCATCACCCCCCCCCCCCCTCCACCGAATAACCCCACACCATCACCCCCCCCCCCCTCCACCGAATAACCCCACACCATCACCCCCCCCCCTCCACCAAACAACCCCACACCATCACCCCCCCCCTCCACCGAACAACCCCACACCATCACCCCCCCCTCCACCGAACAACCCCACACCATCACCCCCCCCCCTCCACCAAACAACCCCACACCATCACCCCCCCCCCTCCACCGAATAACCCCACACCATCACCCCCCCCCTCCACCAAACAACCCCACACCATCACCCCCCCCCTCCACCGAACAACCCCACACCATCACCCCCCCCCCTCCACCAAACAACCCCACACCATCACCCCCCCCCCTCCACCGAACAACCCCACACCATCACCCCCCCCCCTCCACCAAACAACCCCACACCATCACCCCCCCTCCACCAAACAACCCCACACCATCACCCCCCCCTCCACCAAACAACCCCACACCATCACCCCCCCCCTCCACCGAACAACCCCACACCATCACCCCCCCCTCCACCAAACAACCCCACACCATCACCCCCCCCCTCCACCAAACAACCCCACACCATCACCCCCCCCCCCCCCTCCACCAAACAACCCCCCACCAATCCCCCCCCCCCCCCCCACCAAACCGTACACTCGGCACAGTGCAGTTAGGCAAGTAGCGTTCTGCACACTGTGAGCCTCAGCATGCACTGACCCATTCTGTGATTTTACAAGGCTTAACACTTCGTGGCTGAGTTGCTGTTGTTCCCAATTGCTTCCACTTTGTTATAATACCACTAACAATTGACCATGGAATATTTCGTAGTGAGGAAATTTCAGGAATGGACTTATTGCACAGGTGGCAACTGATCATGGTCCCACGCTTGAGTTCACTGAGCTCCTGAGAGCGACCCAGTCTTTCACAGATGTGTGTAGAAGCGTCTGCATGCCTAGTGCTTGATTTATACAACTGTGGCCATGGAAGTGATTGGAACACCTGAATTCAATGATTTGGAGGAGTGTCCCAATTCTTTTATCAATATAGTGTATATTCTGTTTATGTACTGTATTCTATATACAGTACCAGTCAAAAGTTCGGACACACGAAGTACTGTACTATAATACACACAAAGAATATCGGCCGATATATCGATATCTGACTTTTTTTCCTCCTTAATACCGTTATCGGCATCGGCCCCCAAAAATCCATTTCGGTCGGGCTCTAATACAAAAACACACACATGCACATACAAACACACACATACAAACACACACACACAGGGTCGGGTGTTGATATGACTTACTGTGTGTGTGTGAGCTCTGAATGACACACAGACGGCTCCACCGGTTCCTCCCTTCCTCCGCTCTTGTGTGTGTTTGCGCTTGTTTGCGTCTCTCTCTCTGCTGTAATCAGGCTGTCCGTGTCGATCTGTCTCTCTCTCTGTCCTCGGGCCGGTTCTGCCCGGCTGAATTGGAACAGGCTTCCCAGGCGTCTGAGGAATCCGTCTGCAGGAGGTGCTGTGGAGGCGGATTGAGGAGTCGAGCTCTCGTCTTCCGAGTGTGACGCGCTGCTTCCGTCAGATGGCAGCGACTCCTGAGAGAGAACAGAGAGAGGGAGGCGCCTTCAGTAGCAGCAGTGACCATCTGTGTCTCTCTCTCTCCCCCTCCCTCTCTATGTCTCTCCCCCTCCCTCCCCCTCTTTCCTTCCCTCTCCCCCTCCCTCCCCCTCCATCTCTCTCTCTCCCTCTCTCTCACGTTCCTCCCCAGTACATCCCACCCTAACCCTTAACCCCTTCAGTGCTAAAGAAAGAATGAAAGACATTTCATAGTTGTTATTCTGTCGTTTCTCTGAAAACAGTTTTCTGTGAGAACGGTGTGTGTTAGCGGCCCCTAAGTTAATAACTAATGATCTTTGCAATGGAAGTGAATCAATCAAAACTAACTTTATCTGGACAATAACTTTATTCTAGATCTGCTGTAAAGCCTAAACACTCTCTGTTACTGTAATCTCCTGTTATCACTGTAAAGCTGCTGTGAAACATCTATCTTGTTAAAGCGCTGTATAAATGAAGGTGACTTGACTTGTTTTACACATTTGGGTCACACACTTGAATAAGCGTAGCCTCTCTGTTAAGACTAGCACTGCATCCGAAATCCAACATTTCCCCACGATATAGTTTGTGTAAAACAGTTCGCCAACAGAGCAGTATGTCCAAAAACATAGTATTTTAAAAACAATGAAAAGTCCCGGAGTGTGCATTCGCTGGACACGTTACCATCCCATGAGGCCATGGGAGAGGAATTTTAGCTTAAAGCCAATTAAAAAACTCTACAGAGCCACTTCACTGAAAAACTCTATAGGTAAGCGTTAGGCAGGTTGAAAACTGAAGGTGTTTTCTTAGTTTTAAACATAGTCCAGTCTGTCTGTCTTTATCTTTTCTTTGGTGGTTCTGTTTTATTCATCACTATATACTTACAGTGCCCCTGAAATGTGTTTTAAATGCAGACACTAATTAGTTTAACTGATTTGGGGAAACTGATTTGGGGAAACCATAGATGAGACAGTCATACACTATTATGTTACGTTTGAATATTTGTCAGTCATCTTCATTTATACAGCGCTTTTACAATATAGAGTTTCACAGCAGCTTTACAGTGATAACAGGAGATTACAGTAACAGAGAGTGTTTAGGCTTTACAGCAGATCTAGTATAAAGTTATTGTCCAGATAAAGTTAGTTTTGATTGATTCACTTCCTTTGTAAAGATCATTAGTTATTATCTTAGGGGCCGCTAACACGACACCGCTTTCACAGAAAACAGAAACGTTTAATGTGTTCTGGCTGCTCATTTGCACAACAACAGTGTTTGGAGCTCGAGAACACAAACTTTGATATAGGTTCCAAGGTGCAAGTTATGAAATGTTTTGAAAAACGTTATCATCTCCGTGTAAACTTCAAAAACGTGGATCTGTAAAAACGGTCACGCCATGCACATGCGTATTACGTGTTTAGTCTATAAGTATGAGCATTTGAATTTATATGTGCACAGGCGCACATTCTTTCTTAACAAATTGACATCTGCAAATTTCTTGTAATACAGATTTTTTGTCTCTTTCGCGTATCCATGCGAACTGGAATCATTTTGACAACGTTTTATCTGTACAGAGGTAAAGGGAAGGGAAGGAGGCCTTCACAGGGGAGAGACTAGTGGACACTTCAGGACTGCGCTGTCGTCATGTCCAGACACAAGTCCTTCATCAGATCTGGATCCGGCGGACAGCGGTAAACCTCAGGATAAACACAGACACTAATATTAGCGTAGACGCCATTCTTCTTATGATGTAACGAGTACATCAGGATTTATGGGAAGTGTTCCCGGTTCCGGCTGACCTAATCTATGCAGCCTAACACTGAATTCTAGAAGTCTATAATGTGTTATGTGTATGCTAGGTCAACGAGATGTGTCTTTAGTCTAGCTTTGAACTGACAGAGTGTGTCTGCTTCCCGGACAATGTTAGGAAGATTGTTCCAAAGTTTTGGTGCTAAATAGGAGAAGGATCTACCGCCAGCAGTCGATTATGATATTCTAGGTATTATCAACTGGCCGGAATTTTGAGATCGCAATAGACGTGAAGGACTATAATGCGTTAAGAGCTTTAAGAGAAATTACTAGTCATCCAGTTTTTATATCAGCTGTGCATTCCGTTAATTTAGTGAATTGGTAAGTTTCATCGGGGTGTGAAGAAATATAGAGCTGAGTATCATCAGCATAACAGTGAAAACTAATGCCATGCTTCCTAATGATATCTCCTAATGGTAGCATGTACAGAGTTTGTGTGTGTGTGTGTGTGTGTGTGTGTGTGTGTGTGTGTGTGTGTGTGTGAGGGTAGCATGTACAGAGTGAACAGCAGCGGTCCTAGTACTGAGCCTTGTGGTACGCCATACTGAACTTGTGATCGATGAGACATCTCTTCATTTACTGCTACAAACTGAGTAATAACGGTCAGATAAGTATGATTTAAACCATGCTAGTGCAATTCCACTAATGCCAACATAGTGTTCTAATCTATTTAAAAGAATGTTGTGGTCGATAGTGTCAAATGCAGCACTAAGATCCAGTAACACTAATAGAGAGACACAACCACGATCGGATGATAAGAGCAAATCATTTGTGACTCTAACGAGAGCAGTCTCAGTACTATGGTATGGTCTAAATCCTGACTGGAAATCCTCCAGATATCATTTCTTTCTAGAAAGGAACACAGTTGTGAAGATACCGCCTTTTCTAGTATCTTTCACAGAAAAGGTAGATTCGAGATCGGCCTGTAATTGACTAATTCTGTTGGATCAAGCAAGTGGTTTAATAATACCCAGATTAAAAGTTTTTGGTACGTATCCTAATGACAAAGATGAATTAATGATATTAAAAAGAGGATATATGACCTCTGGAAGCATCTCTTTGTCCACTGAGAATATAGGGTCAAATAAAGGAGTGTATTAATGGCGCACTGTTTGCCTAGTTGGGTTTGCATAGTTATAATTTTCTCCCTGATATTATCAATCTTATAAGTGAAGAAGTTCATAAAATCATTACTGCTGTGCTGCTTGGAAACTTCTGGGTTTGAAGATTTATTTTTCGTTAGTTTAGCCACTGTTTCAAATAAATACCTAGGATTATGTTTATTTTCTTCTAATAGGGTTGTAAAATAAGCAGATCTAGCAGCTTTTAAAGCCTCTCTGTAAGTAATCGAGCTCTCTTTCCATGAAATGCGAAATACCTCTAGTTGTGTTTTCTTCCAGTTGCGCTCCATCTCTCTGGCTGCTCTCTTAAGGGCCTGAGTGTGCTCGCTGTACCACGGCGTTGGACTATTTTCTTTAATCTTCTTTAAGCGCAACGGAGCAACTGTGTCTAAAGTGCTGGAAAAGAGAGAGTTAAACGTTTCTGTCGCAATATCTAGTTCTTCTAAGCTATTCGGGATGCTGAGATGATGAAACTGATCAGGAAGATTATTAATAAAGCAATCTTTAGTAGCAGAAGTGATAGGTCTCACATATTTGTAACACGGAGTCGGCTTTGCAGCCTTGGCTAAATGAAGTTTACACGAGACTAGGTAATGATCTGAGATGTCATCGCTCTGCTGCAGAATTTCAACGGCATCAACATCTATTCCATGTGATAATATTAGATCTAGAGTATGATTACGACAGTGAGCGGGTCCTGACACGTGTTGTCTAACTCCAGAAGAGTTCAGAATGTCTTTAAATGCCAAACCCAATGCATCTTTTTCATTATCTACATGTATATTAAAATCACCAACAATTAGGACTTTATCTGCAACCAGTACTAACTCTGATAGAAAATCAGCAAATTCTTTGTGTTTCATATAGTTCTATATTTCTGTCTTTATATATTTCTCCTTCCTGCTGTCTGCTTCTCTACTCACTCACACACACACACACACTACAGTGAAAGCTCCTCTTGTGTGTCAGTGTCACCTGTGTGTTCTGGTGCTGCTCAGGTGTGTGATCTGCAGATCCATCATCAGCCTCTCTGACCTCACTGGGGGAAATAAACAAATCAGAGGAATATGCAAAGCATTGATAAACAACACAAACACAGAAACTGCCTTCAGCTTCAACTGTCCACGGATATCAGATTCTCTCCAGAGACGCACAGAACACTGACTGACACACCCTGAGCTATTAAATAACTCTTTTCTTCGAAACTCTTTTCCAGTTCGTTTTGACATTAGGGGAAAAAAGCAGCGAATAAAATCCTCTACAGAAGAATTGTGTGATTGGCTCAGAGAAAACATGAAACAACTCACAGACGACAGAAACTTCTTCACGAGCACAAACAAACTTCACTCGATTAACAGCTAAAAATAGAAGGAAGGAAGAAAATGAGACAAGCCTTTCATTCCCCTCCGTGTCCACAGATTTACTCCTGGAAAAGAACCTGGAAAGGTTTTTGGCGAAATCCTCGTGCCAGGACATCTGCGTCTTCACATCGGACATCACGAACAAAACTAAACATCTGAGAAGATCTGAGAGTAAAATAACCCGAGCGATCTGATGCTTCTCTCCATTTCACCGTGTTTCACAGATCAGATCGACTGAGGATAGTTTGAGGAAGTTTGTTTGGGAGGAGTCAGAGTCAATCATCAACTCAGAAGAACAGGACAAGAGTTTATAACGAAGTGTAGCGGCGAAACTGCGTCTCGTGTAAATAAACCAACTGTGAGTGAGTCATGTTGTTGACAGATGAACAGTTAGTTATAACAAAAGAGTTCAGAGTAAAGCGGTTTTAATTGTGTCAATAATAAAAGCGTGTGTTTTATCACTCGTGAAGCACCACAGATTATTAAAAATCATTAACTTGACATACAGTAATTTGCCTGATTCTTTTACTTAACATCTCAAAGAACTTTATACTGGATAAGCAGCCTGGTTTTATCATGAACTCTGTACAGTGTAACTGTTCAACGCTACTGAAGCAGATGAAATGTGGATAATAATGGGACATGACAAGCACTCTATAGCTGAAACATGAATAAACTGATCGATGATCCATGAGATGTTTGTCTCTTTGGTTTGTTGATCACTTCTGCGGCAGTGGCGCCATCACGTGTTCAGTGAGGGAATCGCGTTTGTGTTTCTGGAAAGAAAAGAGACGGAGAAACTGTAGTCAATTTCATTCA
>NC_137145.1:192500-200000 GCF_949319135.1 Squalius cephalus
CATGTTACCATGCGGAAAACCATACTTGAGTAAAAGTACAGATACCTTACAGTAAAAATTACTCCATTACAAGTGCAAGTCATCAATTCCAATACGACTTGAGTAAAAGTCCGAGTATCTGATTTGAACAGTACTAGCCCTCTCAACACCGGAGAGACATGCAAGTGGAAATAAGAAACAACTGATTTGTAATATAAGAAATCATCATTTCTAAAATCAAAATTTATTATTATAGAAAGGTCAACACAACAGCCTCTTAAACGTCTACAAGTCTCAGTTAAGCTCAAGTGTACAAGAATGCCATAAGTAAACCAATATCCTTCAAAAAGATATCATCAATATAGTGGATGAATGAAATAATGTAAAATGAAATAGTCAAAGTCTACTTGCACTGGGTGTGCTGGTTTGGGCCTCATCGTGACCTCATCATGACCTCATCACGACCTCATCACTCAAACACCTGCGATTGAGCAACTGCTAATGCGCTCGCGTTCACGTAAAGCAGCGAGTTGAGCAGTTTGGGTGAGAAAAGGGAAAACACAGATATAGTTCCTTCAAAGCCCTCAGACGGAAGAGTCACAAACACTCTCTCTCTCTCTCTCTCTCTCACCCAGCCCTCCTGGCCAACATCCCGCTGCCCGTTTGGATGAGGACAGTGAGTTTTGTGGCTTTATAGAGTGTCTGGATTTCTACATGCTGTAGAGCAGAGGTTCATCCATCATCAGCTGTGACAGAGAGAAAGCGATAGCCCTGTAATATCACAGCCAAGCCTCTAACACTGAGCTCGCAAATATTCTACACGCCGTCAAATAAGAATAAAAAGTGCAAACGGCTCCAAATCGGTTCCAGCCCGGATTACAAATCACACGAGCAAAAACAAACGTGGTGGTCAAAGTGAATATCTAGAACAAATGCATCATTTAATCTGCTAATAACTGATAACTCATTGTGGGATTATTTAAAATATCTATCATATTTTTCATCACACAAATACGAAAAAATAATTATTACGAGCTCCAAACAAATGTGCACAAACTGCTTTCTACACAATTGATGCCCAATTTATTTTATTTCAGTTTTACAAGATCCCAGTGATCCCTAGAATCTTTGTGGTTTGCTCGAGAAACTCAAAGCTAAACATGTTATCAATAGGCCTATAACTTGGACATGGAATTATTTGAAAATATTTAAGTTCACAGTTTTCGCGTGACAGTGAAAAGAGACTCAATGCGAATCAAATGTTTTAATAAAGCGACCGGCTTAAACAACCTTTCCCCCGAATTTAGATAAAGGTTAAAATCCAAACTGATGTTGTTTAACGTTAATTACGCCTGTTTCCCTCTCTGCAGATTCGCTACTCCACGGGATGTGCGTGTGTCGGGTCCAAACACTCCCGAAAACAATTTTTCACAATTTTCACATTTATTTGTCGCCTATAGCGCTTTTCACAATACATAACGTTTCAAAGCAGCTTTACAGAAAATGCATGAGTCTACATTACAGTTTAGAGTGATCTGTTATGATGACTGTGTCCAAATTACTTATTTTAGAAATGTACATAGCCTATACAAACCACTCAGTTAAATAATGTTGTCACCATTATGCTCTGTAAGTTTCTGTTTTCAAGGACCTACAGTTTGTTTTCATTTGTCACGTGTCTTTGGTAACGGTCATTATTAGTTCATTTGTACCACCTGTGTTCTTTTAATTATCTCGTTTGTGTTTATTACTTAAGCTGTGCCTTGCCTTCATTCCCTGTCCGATCACCGTTACGTTTGGTTGTGTTTGCCATTGCCTGTCTGCCTGCCTGAAGCAGTGTTCTGAACTTGATCCGCCTGTCTTCATCTTCCTGCCTGAAACACGACTGTGACAGATGATCGGACCGCCCGAGATGGATGAATGGGCAAAGTTCATCGCCGTGGCCCAGGTGAGCCACGATTTTATCGAGTATACTAGGGAGTCTGTCCGGTTAGCTATAACCAGCTCCCTCAACGACAGGACCCTGAGGACCTTGTTCTGGATCAGGGCCACACTTCCATCGCCAACCCATCTACCTCCCAGACACCACCAGAATGGAGGGAGACCATCCTCCGGTGTCTGGAGAGCGTCGCATCTCGATCCGGAACACAGCCAGACCCAGAGCAACCACTGACAACCACTAGGGAGTCACTTGAGCCCCGCAGAGACGGAAGAGTTATCCGTGGTGGCGAGTGAGCCAGTGCCCGAGATAGGGAGGACAGCGCCCACCATCGTGAGGAGGAGGAACTCCCCGAAGAATCTGACTAGGGGTGTGAGCCAGTGACATCAGCGGCCGAGGGAATGAAGACCGAGGACTGGCTGATGGACTTCGACGGGGACTTGTTGATTCCCTTCCTATCCCACCCAGTATCTGAATTTTCTTTGGATTATATGAACTTTGATTTGTCTGTCTGTTTGGATTTACCGCTGTTTAAAGACAGCATGGAGAAATTAACCATGCCACTGACCTGAATTGGCTGTGTGTTCCTCACTGTGGCCTTCTCTAGTCTCCTGTCTACACCACCTCAGTACTCAGCCAGTCCTCCAGCCCAAATACTATCGGTGGTTTGCAGCCCTGCATCATCCCCGTGGAAGCCCCACCTTTACGTCGAGCTTCAGGTCACGAAAAACACCAGCAGTGTCTGCGAACATGAATTCTACGGCTCCGCCTCCAGCCTCTGATCCCTTCGCTACATCTTGGCCCGTCGACCCTTCGGCTCCGCCCACCTTCGGCTTCACCGGAGACCCTCGTCTTGCCGGCTTCCCTCTGGTCATTCGTACCACCACTTCTGCCATGGACTTGTGGGACATCTGTTGCACTCCTGCTCCACCTCTGCCCTCGGTCACTCCTGCCCCACCCCTGCCTTCGGTCACTCCTGCTCCACCCCAGCCCTCGGTCACTCCTGCTCCGCCCCAGCCTTCGGTTACTCCTGCTCCACCCGAGCCTTCAGTCACTCCTGCTCCACCCCAGCCCTCGGTCACTCCAGCTCCACCCCAGCCCTCGGTCACTCCTGCTCCGCACCCGCCCTCGGGCACTCCTGCTCCGCCTCTGTCCTCAATCAATCGTGCTCCGCCTCTGTCCTCGGGCACTCCTGCTCCGCCTCTGTCCTCGGGCACTCCTGCTCCACCTCTGTCCTCGGTCACTCCTGCTCCGCCTCCGCCCTCGGTCACTCCTGCTCCGCCTCCGCCCTCGGTCACTCCTGCTCCGCCTCTGCCCTCGGTCACTCCTGCTCCGCCCCAGCCCTCGGTCACTCCTGCTCCGCACCCGCCCTCGGGCACTCCTGCTCCGCCTCTGTCCTCAATCAATCGTGCTCCGCCTCTGTCCTCGGGCACTCCTGCTCCGCCTCTGTCCTCGGGCACTCCTGCTCCACCTCTGTCCTCGGTCACTCCTGCTCCGCCTCTGTCCTCGGTCACTCCTGCTCCGTCCCAGCCCTCGGTCACTCCTGCTCCGCGTCTGCCCTCGGTCACTCCTGCTCCACCCCAGCCCTCGGTCACTCCTGCTCCACCCCAGCCCTCGGTCACTCCTGCTCCACCCCAGCCCTCGGGCACTCCTGCTCTGCATCCGTCCTCGGTCACTCCTGCTCCGCCTCTGCCCTCGGTCACTCCTGCTCCGCCCCAGCCCTCGGTCACTCCTACTAAGCCTCTGCCCTCGGTCACTCCTGCTCCGGCTCTGCCCTCGGTCACTCCTGCTCCACCCCAGCCCTCGAGCACTCCTGCTCCACCCCAGCCCTCGGTCACTCCTGCTCCGCCTCCGTCCTCGGTCACTCCTGCTCCACCCCAGCCCTCGGTCACTCCTGCTCCACCCCAGCCCTCGGGCACTCCTGCTCTGCATCCGTCCTCGGTCACTCCTGCTCCGCCTCTGCCCTCGGTCACTCCTGCTCCGCCCCAGCCCTCGGTCACTCCTACTAAGCCTCTGCCCTCGGTCACTCCTGCTCCGGCTCTGCCCTCGGTCACTCCTGCTCCACCCCAGCCCTCGAGCACTCCTGCTCCACCCCAGCCCTCGGTCACTCCTGCTCCGCCCCAGCCCTCGGGCACTCCTGCTCCGCCTCCGTCCTCGGTCACTCTTGCTCCGCCTCTGCCCTCGGTCACTACTGCTCCGCCTCCGCCCTCGGTCACTCCTGCTCCGGCTCTGCCCTCGGTCACTCCTGCTCCGCCCCAGCCCTCGGTCACTCCTGCTAAGCCTCTGCCCTCGGTCACTCCTGCTCCGCCCCAGCCCTCGGTCACTCCTGCTCCACCCCAGCCCTCGGTCACTCCTGCTCCGCCTCTGCCCTCGGTCACTCCTACTCCGCCCCAGCCCTCAGTCACTCCTGGTCCGCCTCCGCCCTCGGTCACTCCTGCTCCGCCCCAGCCCTCGGGCACTCCTGCTCCGCCTCCGTCCTCGGTCACTCTTGCTCCGCCTCTGCCCTCGGTCACTACTGCTCCGCCTCCGCCCTCGGTCACTCCTGCTCCGGCTCTGCCCTCGGTCACTCCTGCTCCGCCCCAGCCCTCGGTCACTCCTGCTAAGCCTCTGCCCTCGGTCACTCCTGCTCCGCCCCAGCCCTCGGTCAATCCTGCTCCACCCCAGCCCTCGGTCACTCCTGCTCCGCCTCTGCCCTCGGTCACTCCTGCTAAGCCTCTGCCCTCGGTCACTCCTGCTCCGCCCCAGCCCTCGGTCACTCCTGCTCCACCCCAGCCCTCGGTCACTCCTGCTCCGCCCCAGCCTTCGGTCACTCCTGCTCCACCCCAGCCCTCGGTCACTCCAGCTCCACCCCAGCCCTCGGTCACTCCTGCTCCGCACCCGCCCTCGGGCACTCCTGCTCCACCCCAGCCCTCGGTCACTCCTGCTCCACCCCAGCCCTCGGTCACTCCTGCTCCGCCTCCGCCCTCGGTCACTCCTGCTCCGCCCCAGCCCTCGGTCACTCCTGCTCCGCCTCCGCCCTCGGTCACTCCTGCTCCGCCTCCGCCCTCGGTCACTCCTGCTCCGCCTCCGCCCTCGGTCACTCCTGCTCCGCCTCCGTCCTCGGTCACTCCTGCTCCGCCTCCATCCTCGGTCACTCCTGCTCCGCCTCTGCCCTCGGTCACTCCTGCTCCGCCTCCGCCCTCGGTCAATCCTGCTCCACCCCAGCCCTCGGTCACTCCTGCTCCGCCTCTGCCCTCGGTCACTCCTGCTCCACCCCAGCCCTCGGTCACTCCTGCTCCACCCCAGCCCTCGGGCACTACTGCTCCGCCCCAGCCCTCGGTCACTCCTACTAAGCCTCTGCCCTCGGTCACTCCTACTAAGCCTCTGCCCTCGGTCACTCCTGCTCCACCCCAGCCCTCGAGCACTCCTGCTCCACCCCAGCCCTCGGGCACTCCTGCTCCGCCTCCGTCCTCAGTCACTCCTGCTCCGCCTCCGCCCTCGGTCACTCCTGCTCCGCCTCCGCCCTCGGTCACTCCTGCTCCGCCTCCGCCCTCGGTCACTCCTGCTCCGCCTCCGCCCTCGGTCACTCCTGCTCCGCCTCCGCCCTCGGTCACTCCTGCTCCGCCTCCGCCCTCGGTCACTCCTGCTCCGCCTCCGTCCTCAGTCACTCCTGCTCCGCCCTCGGTCACTCCTGCTCCGCCTCCGCCCTCGGTCACTCCTGCTCCGCCTCTGCCCTCGGTCACTCCTGCTCCGCCCCAGCCCTCGGTCACTCCTGCTCCGCCTCCGCCCTCGGTCACTCCTGCTCCACCCCAGCCCTCGGGCACTCCTGCTCCGCCCCAGCCCTCGGGCACTCCTGCTCCGCCTCCGTCCTCGGTCACTCTTGCTCCGCCTCCGCCCTCGGTCACTCCTGCTCCGCCTCTGCCCTCGGTCACTCCTGCTCCGCCTCCGTCCTCGGTCACTCTTGCTCCGCCTCCGTCCTCGGTCACTCTTGCTCCGCCTCTGCCCTCGGTCACTCCTGCTCCGCCTCTGCCCTCGGTCACTCCTGCTCCGGCTCTGCCCTCGGTCACTCCTGCTAAGCCTCTGCCCTCAGTCACTCCTGCTCCGCCCCAGCCCTCGAGCACTCCTGCTCCGCCTCAGCCCTCGGTCACTCCTGCTCCGCCTCTGTCCTCGGTTTTCAATAGGAATGAACTGAGAACGCTTGCTTGTGCGGCCACGCATATTTTAGTTTCACTTTCAAATTAGTGCCAATTTGGGGGCGGATTGCTTGAATGGTGAGTTCATTAACCTATTATTCTTAAAGAAAAACACAACAAAACAGGCACTTTTACATTTCACTTTGCCACCAAATATTCCGCCATCATCATCAGCTCCTCGCTCTCGTGATAAATTAAATCTGACTTCTGCTGCTGATCTATGCTGCGACTCTTGTTCAGTGCACTATTTATTAAGCAGACAAGTTCAGTTTTTAATTGTAGTGTCTGTAACTGAACTAAATGATTAATTTTTTTTATTTGTATTTTTTTTATTGACAGTGCCGCGGTGGGCAAGTTGCTTCCGAACACTGTCAACACCGACTACCGTAGGAAGCCTACCGCTCACCACTCCTTCACCATCACTTCGCCCTCCACCTGTTCTTCTGCCACAGCGTCTTGCCACATAATGGGCAATATGTGACCATTATGTTCTGTTAGTTTCTGTTTTCAAGGACCTTCAGTTTGTTTTCATTTGTCACGTGTCTTTGGTAACTGTCATTATAAGTTCATTTGTACCACCTGTGTTCTGTTAATCATCTCGTTTGTGTTTATTACTTAAGCTGTGCCTTGCCTTCATTCCCTGTCCAATCACCGTTACGTTTGGTTGTGTTTGCCATCGCCTGTCTGCCTGCCTGAGGGAGTGTTCTGAACTTCATCTGTCTGTCTTCATCTTCCTGCCTGAAACACGACTGACAAATGTATTATTTTAAACAATGTATTAATTTAAGGCAGAAACAATGAGCTCATTTAAGTAAAAAATAATATTGTTAACAAATGATTAGGATACATGTAGCATTGGTGCATGTTGATTCAGAGTTTGCGTCATCTGAAGTCTTTACAGGAGTTGGCATCCCGAGTCTTCATCCCGAGATCAAACAGAGAAGCAAATGGAGAATAATTAGCGTAGCTGCTGTTCATAACATTAAGCAGATAATCATGTGTATTTGATCTATTATAACTGAAGGATAAGGTTATTAAATGAATGCTAGGCTAAAGAGATGCGTCTTTAATCTCGATTTAAACTGGGAGTCCCGGACATTATCAGGAAGGCTAATCCAGAGTTTAGGAGCCAAAAGTGAAAACGCTCTCCCTCCTTTAGTGGACTTTTTGATTTTGAAAGACAAGTTGCTGTCTAATATAACTCCCAGGTCTTTAATTGTAGATGATGAAGTAACAGTACATCCTTCTACATGCATGAGATTGGGTACAGGTTTTTGGTCCAATAAGTAATACCTCAGAGTCAGTATTGTCTGAATTTAATAGAAGAAAATTACAGGTCATCCAATATTTTATATCTTTTATACACTCTGTCAACTTAGATAATTTAGAGATTTCATCTGGTCATGATTA
>NC_137145.1:210000-225000 GCF_949319135.1 Squalius cephalus
AACAAGAGCCGCTCATTTGCACAAAACAGTGCCTGGTGGCTCGAGAACGCAAACCTTGAAATAGGTTCCAAGGTGCAAGCCCTGTGCAAGGTTATCTCTGCGCCAACTTCAAAAACGCAAATCTGTGATAACACTGACGGCGTGCACATGCGGATTACGTGTTTAGTCTATAGGTATGCGCGTTTGAATATATTTGTGCACAGGTGTAGTCTTTCTTTACAAATTGACCTCAACAAATTACTTGTCTGGCCTTAAAATTTATAAAACAGAATTATTTATCGCCGGAACTACTTTGACAACATTTTATCTGTACAGAGGTTAAGGGAAGGGAAGGAGGCCTTCACAGGGGAGAGACTAGTGGACACTTCAGAACTGTGTTGTCGTCGTGTCCAATGAGTACATCAGGATTTATGGGAAGTGTTCCCGGTTCCGGCTGACCTAATCTGTGCAGCCTAACATTGAATTATATAAGTCTATAATGCGTTAAGAGCTCGCTCAAGCACTGCGGAGCTAAACCATTTAGTGCTTTGTAAGTAATCAGCAACATTTTAAAATGTATACGATGTTTAATAGGGAGCCAATGCAGTGTTGACAGAACCGGGCTAATATGGTCATACTTCCTGGTTCTGGTAAGAATTTGAGCTGCTGCGTTTTGGACCAGCAAGGTCCATGAAAGTGATTCTGTGTCTCTATGGGATGATGCACCACGAGGCGACGTTCACTTGCAGAACACAAGCTTCTGTAGACACATCGGACTGAAGTAGTGAGTTTAGGTATAGGGAGCAGAGCCAGTGGTTGTTCTGCAGGAAAACATCAGTGCCTTGAATCTGATGCGAGCAGCTGTTGGGAACCAGTGTAGGTTTATGAGGAGAGGAGTGACATGTGTCTCTTCAGCTCGATAAAGACACTCTTGATGCAGCATCTGGATCAGTTGCAGAGGTTTGACAGTGATGCTGGAAGGAGAGAGCATTACAATATTCCAGTCTGGACAAAACAAGAGCTTGGACAAGGAGTTGTGTAGCTCTGATAGGAAGGGCCTGATCCTCCTAATGTTGTATAAGGCAAATCTGCAGGTCTGTGAAGCTCAACTGATCATCAATCACAACTCCAAGGTTCTTGGCTGACCTGGATGGAG
Source organism: Squalius cephalus (assembly GCF_949319135.1). NCBI lineage: Eukaryota > Metazoa > Chordata > Actinopteri > Cypriniformes > Leuciscidae > Squalius > Squalius cephalus. The sequence continues at coordinate 211,136 of NC_137145.1, forward strand.
TTATGGATGATGAACCCAGCTGAATGGAGAAGTTGTGATGAAGTGTTTGGTTGGCCGAGACCACAAGCAGTTCTGTCTTTACCGGGTTTAGTTGAAGGTGGTGGTCCTTCATCCAGCCAGAAATGTCTGTCAGGCAGGCTGAGATGCGAGCAGCTCCCGTCGGATCATCCGGATGGAGTGAGAGAAAGAGTTGTGTGTTGTCAGTGTAGCAGTGATAGGAAAAACCAAGTTGATGAATGACTGAATGACAGCTCCTACTGATAAGATGGAGATGTTGAAGAGAAGCGGCCCCAGCACTGAGCCCTGAGGCACTCCAGTAGCTAGATGATAACAGTGATGGGATAAACCATGTTTCTGAATGACAGATCCTAGTGATGACATGTAGATGGAGAAGAGAAGCGGTCCCAGCACTGAGCCCTGAGGCACTCCAGTAGCTAGATGATAACAGTGATGGGATAAACCATGTTTCTGAACGACAGACACTAGTGATGTCATGTAGATGGAGAAGAGAAGCGGTCCCAGCACTGAGCCCTGAGGCACTCCAGTAGCTAGATGATAACAGTGATGGGATAAACCATGTTTCTGAATGACAGATCCTAGTGATGACATGTAGATGGAGAAGAGAAGCGGTCCCAGCACTGAGCCCTGAGGCACTCCAGTAGCTAGATGATAACAGTGATGGGATAAACCATGTTTCTGAACGACAGACACTAGTGATGTCATGTAGATGGAGAAGAGAAGCGGTCCCAGCACTGAGCCCTGAGGCACTCCAGTAGCTAGATGATAACAGTGATGGGATAAACCATGTTTCTGAACGACAGACACTAGTGATGTCATGTAGATGGAGAAGAGAAGCAGTCCCAGCACTGAGCCCTGAGGCACTCCAGTAGCTAGATGATAACAGTGATGGGATAAACCATGTTTCTGAACGACAGACACTAGTGATGTCATGTAGATGGAGAAGAGAAGCAGTCCCAGCACTGAGCCCTGAGGCACTCCAGTAGCTAGATGATAACAGTGATGGGATAAACCATGTTTCTGAATGACAGACACTAGTGATGACATGTAGATGGAGAAGAGAAGCGGTCCCAGCACTGAGCCCTGAGGCACTCCAGTAGCTAGATGATAACAGTGATGGGATAAACCATGTTTCTGAACGACAGACACTAGTGATGTCATGTAGATGGAGAAGAGAAGCAGTCCCAGCACTGAGCCCTGAGGCACTCCAGTAGCTAGATGATAACAGTGATGGGATAAACCATGTTTCTGAACGACAGACACTAGTGATGTCATGTAGATGGAGAAGAGAAGCAGTCCCAGCACTGAGCCCTGAGGCACTCCGGTAGCTAGATGATAACAGTGATGGGATAAACCATGTTTCTGAACAACAGACACTAGTGATGTCATGTAGATGGAGAAGAGAAGCAGTCCCAGCACTGAGCCCTGAGGCACTCCAGTAGCTAGATGATAACAGTGATGGGATAAACCATGTTTCTGAATGACAGACACTAGTGATGACATGTAGATGGAGAAGAGAAGCGGTCCCAGCACTGAGCCCTGAGGCACTCCAGTAGCTAGATGATAACAGTGATGGGATAAACCATGTTTCTGAACGACAGACACTAGTGATGTCATGTAGATGGAGAAGAGAAGCGGTCCCAGCACTGAGCCCTGAGGCACTCCAGTAGCTAGATGATAACAGTGATGGGATAAACCATGTTTCTGAACGACAGACACTAGTGATGTCATGTAGATGGAGAAGAGAAGCAGTCCCAGCACTGAGCCCTGAGGCACTCCGGTAGCTAGATGATAACAGTGATGGGATAAACCATGTTTCTGAACAACAGACACTAGTGATGTCATGTAGATGGAGAAGAGAAGCGGTCCCAGCACTGAGCCCTGAGGCACTCCAGTAGCTAGATGATAACAGTGATGGGATAAACCATGTTTCTGAACGACAGACACTAGTGATGTCATGTAGATGGAGAAGAGAAGCGGTCCCAGCACTGAGCCCTGAGGCACTCCAGTAGCTAGATGATAACAGTGATGGGATAAACCATGTTTCTGAATGACAGACACTAGTGATGTCATGTAGATGGAGAAGAGAAGCAGTCCCAGCACTGAGCCCTGAGGCACTCCAGTAGCTAGATGATAACAGTGATGGGATAAACCATGTTTCTGAATGACAGACACTAGTGATGTCATGTAGATGGAGAAGAGAAGCGGTCCTAGCACTGAGCCCTGAGGCACTCCAGTAGCTAGATGATAACAGTGATGGGATAAACCATGTTTCTGAACGACAGACACTAGTGATGTCATGTAGATGGAGAAGAGAAGCGGTCCCAGCACTGAGCCCTGAGGCACTCCAGTAGCTAGATGATAACAGTGATGGGGTAAACCATGTTTCTGAATGACAGACACTAGTGATGACATGTAGATGGAGAAGAGAAGCGGTCCCAGCACTGAGCCCTGAGGCACTCCAGTAGCTAGATGATAACAGTGATGGGATAAACCATGTTTCTGAATGACAGACACTAGTGATGTCATGTAGATGGAGAAGAGAAGCGGTCCCAGCACTGAGCCCTGAGGCACTCCAGTAGCTAGATGATAACAGTGATGGGATAAACCATGTTTCTGAATGACAGACACTAGTGATGTCATGTAGATGGAGAAGAGAAGCGGTCCCAGCACTGAGCCCTGAGGCACTCCAGTAGCTAGATGATAACAGTGATGGGATAAACCATGTTTCTGAACGACAGACACTAGTGATGTCATGTAGATGGAGAAGAGAAGCGGTCCCAGCACTGAGCCCTGAGGCACTCCAGTAGCTAGATGTTGGGTCTCAGACATTCACTCCTCCACGACACCCTGAAGGACCTACTGATAGGTCAGACCTGAACCATTGGAGTGCTGTTCCTGAGATGCCCTTTATCATGAGGGTTGACAGGATGATCTGGAGGTTAATTGTGTCAAAAGCAGCAGCAGATCCAGCAGGATGAGTACTGAGGATTTGGAAGCTGCTCTTGCCAGTCTCAGAGCTTCAATAACCAAGAGCAGGGCCGTCTCAGTTGAGTGAAGCTTCTGATTCTGAAACCAGACTTGTTGATCTGTGTGAGAAATGTAGAGACTTAATTGAACACGACTCGTTCAAGTGTTTTAGCAATGAATGGAAGAAGGGATACCGGTCTGTAATTTTCCAGATGTGCTGGATTCAGAGTGGGTTTCTTAAGCAGTGGGGTTATCAGAGCCTCTGCTGTGGGAAAGATACCACTGTGAAGAGAGGTGTTGATGATACGAGTGAGTGCAGGTACAACTGAGGAAGAAATGGCTTGAAGTAGATGAGTGGGAATAGGATCAAGCGGACAGGTAGTAGGGTGATTGGAACTCATCCTGAGTTTGGAGACTTCTGCCTCTGAGAGCGGAGAGAAGGAAGAGTTTGCTGTTAAAATGTGTGTGTCAGTTTGTGGTGTGGAGAATTGGCTCCCGATGGTGGTTGTGTCATTTATGAAGAATGTGGCAAAATCGTCCACTGTTAGGGTTGATGAAAGAGGAGGAGGGTTAAGAAGAGAGGAGAAAGTTTTGAAAAGCATGCGAGAATCAGAAGAATTGTTAATTTTGTTGTGATAGTAAATGATTTTAGCAGTAGAGACATTAGCAGAGAAGAAAGAGAGGAGGGATTGAAAAAGACCAAGGTCAGTAGGATCTTTCGATTTGCGCCACTTTCTCTCTGCAGAGGGTGTGGCGCGGGCTGGCCTGGAGGAAAGGGGGCAGAAGTTTTCCAAGCACGATGTTAGAGTGGAGAAAATAGTATCAGTTGCACTGTTAGTATCTAGTGATGAGAGCTGATTAGGAGGAGGAAGTGTGGATGAGACCAAAGAGGATAGGCGAGAGGGTGAGAGTGAGCGTAGGTTTCGCCGAAAGGTGACCTGTGGAGAAGTGTGTGTTGTGTTCTGAGGCAGGTTGAAGTTGAGAGTGAGGAGGAAGTGATCTGAGGTGTGCAGTGGAGTGACCAGTGTATGGTCAGTGGAGCAGTAGTGTGTGTAAATAAGGTCCTATAGGTTAGCTGATTTGTGAGTAGCCGTAGTAGATACTTGTTTGAGGTCGAATGAGGCGAGCAAAGTCTGGAAATCAGCAGCCTGAGGCTTTTCTAGGTGGATGTTACAGCCTCCAACAACCCGAGGAGTACCATCCTCAGGGAAGGATGAGAGTAACACATCCAACTCCTCCAAGAAACTCCAAAGCTGATCTGGGGGACGATAAATAACTACAAAATGCATTTTAATAGGACTTGTGATAATAATTGAATGCGATTCAAATGAGCTGTTGTCACACAGAGATTGAAAAGGATAAACTCCATCCCTTCGGGTAAGCCGAGGAGTGTGTGAGAAAGTGAAGTTAGTGGAGAGAGCAGCAGGTGTGGCAGTATCCTCTGGTCCGACCCAGGACTCAGTCAGGGCCAATTGGCTGAGCCCTGAATGACTAGAAATATATGTAATGAAATCACCTTTGTTTACAGTGGACTGGCAATTCCAGAGATCGATAGGAAAAGAGATTAAAGGACTAGAAGACACTGGAAAGGTACGCAGGTTGTTAGGATGGCACAGCCTCCTACGTGTGACATTTGATTTTGCGTGTTAGTAATTGTAGGGATTTGGAAGCACATAGTGAAGAGAGGTCACAAACAGAAAGATGAGAACAAGTTGTGTAGAAAAAGGAAGGAAATAACAAGAAATTACTCAAGTGCCTTGTCAGTGTCCTTGCTCGGTGGAGTCGTGCAGGTAGAGTCTTCACACGAGGGCTGCTGCGTCTGCTGCCGCTGTATACTACTTGATTTTATACCCACCTGAAATGTCGTGATTGAATACAGCTGGACACGCCTCACTATCAAAACTGTTTACCCAAACGTGAACAAATGAGACTTCACCACACGATTCTAGCGCGTGAGCACAGTAAACAAACAATGTTTCCTAGTAACTACAACTGCGCTAAAATACAATGAGAAAAAGACACACACATACACTCTCTAACACACACACACACTCTGCTGAACTTCTTCCACACATGAAACACTGAACCAGTCTGATGCTCACAGGTGATTCACTGCAGCGGATACCTGAAGCTCCGTCAGTTCGTGATGGACGTGTCTCTGTACGAGTCCTGCTATCAGATCGTGGGTCTGGTGGCCGTCGGTCAGTCTCTTCCTCCCAGCGGCGTGACGGAGATCAAACTCCACAGCAACATGTTCATGTTCCGCGCGAGTCTCGATCTCAAACTCATTTTCCTGGACAGCAGGTGAGATTTGGCTGAACTCTGAACACTGTCTCTCACAGGCACAGCAGCACGCACACACACACACACACACACACACACACACACACACTCTCACAGTGCAGCGCTCAACTTTAACTTCAACAGCTAATACAGTGCATTCAAGTCATGTCGGAAAGATCCTATTTACCGGTCGAATACTGCGAACATCAGGCTCTTCCTCAGTGTTTCTGTCTTTTCCAGCATAAATATCTAAACATTCTAAAATCAAGATACTCTATATTGCTAAAAGAATTGGGACACTCCTCCAAATCATTGAATTCAGGTGTTCCAATCACTTCCATGGCCACAGTTGTATAAATCAAGCACTAGGCATGCAGACGCTTCTACACACATCTGTGAAAGACTGGGTCGCTCTCAGGAGCTCAGTGAACTCAAGCGTGGGACCATGATCGGTTGCCACCTGTGCAATAAGTCCATTCCTGAAATTTCCTCACTACGAAATATTCCATGGTCAACTGTTAGTGGTATTATAACAAAGTGGAAGCAATTGGGAACAACAGCAACTCAGCCACGAAGTGTTAAGCCTTGTAAAATGATGGTGCATGCTGAGGCTCACAGTGCACAACTTTCTGAATAGTCAATATCTACAGACCTCCAAACTTCTGTGCCCTTCAGGCACCGGTGACCCCGATCTCCTCCTGGGGTGATGGTGTGGGGTTGTTTGGTGGAGGGGGGAGGGGGGGTGATGGTGTGGGGTTGTTCTTCAGGGCTCGGCCTCTTAGTTCCAGTGAAAGGAACTCTTAATGCTTCAGCAAACCAAGACATTTCAGACAGTTTCATGCTTCCATCTTTGTGGGAAGAGTTTGGGGATGTTCCTGTTCCAGCATGACTGCGCTCCAGTGCACAGAGCAGGACCATAAACACATGGATGAGGAGTTTGGTGTGGAGGAACTGGACTCCTGCACAGAGTCCTGAGCTCAACCCCATAGAACAGCTTTGGTCAGTGCCTGACCAAACACTCCCAATAAACACACTCCTAAACTTTGTGGAAAGCCTTCCCCGAAGAGTTGAAGCTGTTATAGATACAAAGGGTGGAGCAACTCTATTAAACCCTAGGGATTAAGATGGGATGCCATTAAAGTTCATGTGCATGTGAAGGCAGACAACCCAAAACTTTTGGCAATATAGTGCATCATTTACTGGAGAAGCAAAATTATAGATATATGTGAATATGTGAAGATATTAAGTCTTGTTTTATGAAAAATGAAGTGAATTTGTGCTTAAAAATATCTGCCAGTGGCGTCAGAAAAATTATCTTGTTTCCCCTTCAAATTAAGATTATTTTTCTGGCAGATATTTGTACTTGTTTTAAGCACGTCATTTAATTTTGATCAGTTTTTCAGTAAACAAGATTTAATATCTTCAGTCATTTTGCTTTTGTGCTGTAAAACGAGACAGAAACACTGAGGACGAGCCTCATGTAGCAGCGAACGCACATGATCAACCGTGAGAAACAGCTTCTGTATCGATGGTCAATTTGTTGAAATGAATAAAAGTATTTTTTCCATTTACAATAAAACTAGCTAAATTGCATGTGCAAAATAATATATACCGATACAATTTACATCATCTCCTTAAAATGAGTAAAAACAGAACATGCATTCTTTAATCATAATTTTGTAGAAGTAGAGTTAAAAAATCTTGCAGAATTTTTGCAGAAATGATACATCGCAATCTTGCTCCAATCAAAGTGACTTGACATCGTATTTCCGACTTTCCAACTTGAAAATACAAACTTCTCAGGAGGACTTGAATGCACCAATCATACTTACAGTCTGGAAGAGACATCAGCTGTGATTGGTAGAAGCAGAAGGGGTCTCTTTCATCTGAACGTGTTTGTGTTTGTGTGTGTGTGTGTCAGGGTGGCGGAGTTAACCGGTTATGAGCCGCAGGATCTGATTGAGAAGACTCTCTACCATCACGTCCACGGCTGTGACGTCTTCCAGCTGCGATACGCACATCATCTACGTGAGTCACACACACTTTCCTCTGTAGATCATCTACAGCCGCAGCATGAATGTGTTCGTTCTACTGACACGTCTGAGCAGCGTTTGCATGGAAACCCTAGTGAAGCTGTGTGTGTGTGTGTCTCAGTGCTGGTGAAGGGGCAGGTCACCACCAAGTACTACCGTCTGCTGTCGAAACACGGCGGCTGGGTCTGGTTGCAGAGCTGCGCCACCATCGTCCACAACAGCCGCTCGTCTCGACCGCACTGCATCGTCAGCGTCAACTACGTCCTCACGTGAGTGACCTTTGACCTCCCTCACAGCAGTGTTGAGCCAGATCCACTCGCTCTGATGTCGTGCCTCTCTCTCCGCAGGGATGTGGAATATAAAGAGATGCAGCTCTCTCAGGACCAGAGCAGATCCAGACCGTCTCTGTCCTATAAGAGCTGTCTCGCAGCTCCTCAGGACTCACGCAAACAGCTGAAAGCCAAAGCAGCCAAACTCAAAAGCAAAGCCAAAGCATGTCCGTATTCGCAGGTGAAGGTGCTGACAGACTCACCTGGGAACGTGACCTCGAGTGCTTGTGGTTTCCAGACCCCGCTGGAGTCTCCGTCCTGGAAGAGCTGCCAGCAGAGCCCCGTCTCACTGATGCACGTCCAGGAGCCGTCTCACACGCTGCCTCTGTCCTATGCATACACATACACACACACACACACGCAGACGCAGGCCTCCAGCGACTGCCGGAAAGCAGCGGTGACCCCGATCTCCTCCAGACGACCCGTCCTCTCCTCACTGCAGTCGCCCTGGAGCTGCGCTAATAAACCTGTGGCGCACCTGCAAACTCCTGCCTGCAGCGCATTCTCTGGTACCTACACACACACACACACACACACCAGAGTCACTGACTTCAGATCTGACAGACGGACACATAGCAGGGCTGTTAATCGCTAATGGCGATTAAATTGAACTCTTTCCCAGCCATTGATGGGATTTTCCACTGTTTTACTGTAGGGGGCGCTGTTACGCATTCTCTGAGTACTGAACCTCTGGATCAAAACACAGGTGAAGAAGCAGCAGAAGCGAGTGATAGAAGCAGCAGAAGCGAGCGATGAAAGCGAGCGATAGAAGCGAGCGATGAAAGCGAGCGATGAAAGCGAGCGATGAAAGCGAGCGATGGAAGCGAGCGATGGAAGCGAGCGATGAAAGCGAGCGGTTGAAGCGAGCGATTGAAGCGAGCGATAGAAGCGAGCGATGAAAGCGAGCGATGAAAGCGAGCGATGGAAGCGAGCGATGGAAGCGAGCGATGGAAGCGAGCGATGGAAGCGAGCGATGAAAGCGAGCGTTAAAAGCGAGCGTTAGAAGCGAGCGATGGAAGCGAGCGTTAAAAGCGAGCGTTAGAAGCGAGCGATGGAAGCGAGCGATGAGCGATTGAAGCGAGCGATAGAAGCGAGCGATAGAAGCGAGCGATTGAAGCGAGCGATTGAAGCGAGCGATAGGAGCGAGCGATAGGAGCGAGCGATTGAAGCGAGCGATTGAAGCGAGCGATAGGAGCGAGCGATAGGAGCGAGCGATAGAAGCGAGCGATAGAAGCGAGCGATTGAAGCGAGCGATTGAAGCGAGCGATAGGAGCGAGCGATAGAAGCGAGCGATAGAAGCGAGCGATGAAAGCGAGCGATAGAAGCGAGCGATGAAAGCGAGCGATGAAAGCGAGCGATGAAAGCGAGCGGTAGAAGCGAGCGATAGAAGCGAGCGATGAAAGCGAGCGATGAAAGCGGGCGATGGAAGCGAGCGATAGGAGCGAGCGATAGGAGCGAGCGATGGAAGCGAGCGATGGAAGCGAGCGATGGAAGCGAGCGATGGAAGCGAGCGATGGAAGCGAGCGATGGGAGCGAGCGATGGGAGCGAGCGATGGGAGCGAGCGATAGGAGCGAGCGATAGGAGCGAGCGATAGGAGCGAGCGATGGAAGCGAGCGATAGGAGCGAGCGATGGAAGCGAGCGATGGAAGCGAGCGATGGAAGCGAGCGATGGGAGCGAGCGATGGGAGCGAGCGATAGGAGCGAGCGATAGGAGCGAGCGATAGGAGCGAGCGATAGAAGCGAGCGATAGGAGCGAGCGATAGAAGCGAGCGATGAAAACGAGCGATGGAAGCGAGCGATGGAAGCGAGCGATAGGAGCGAGCGATAGGAGCGAGCGATAGGAGCGAGCGATAGGAGCGAGCGATGGAAGCGAGCGATGGAAGCGAGCGATGGAAGCGAGCGATAGGAGCGAGCGATAGAAGCGAGCGATGGAAGCGAGCGATGGAAGCGAGCGATAGGAGCGAGCGATAGAAGCGAGCGATGAAAACGAGCGATGGAAGCGAGCGATAGGAGCGAGCGATGGAAGCGAGCGATGGAAGCGAGCGATAGGAGCGAGCGATAGGAGCGAGCGATAGGAGCGAGCGATAGGAGCGAGCGATAGAAGCGAGCGATGAAAACGAGCGATGGAAGCGAGCGATAGAAGCGAGCGATGGAAGCGAGCGATGGAAGCGAGCGATAGGAGCGAGCGATAGGAGCGAGCGATAGGAGCGAGCGATAGAAGCGAGCGATGAAAACGAGCGATGGAAGCGAGCGATGGAAGCGAGCGATAGGAGCGAGCGATAGGAGCGAGCGATAGGAGCGAGCGATAGAAGCGAGCGATAGAAGCGAGCGCGATGAAAGCGAGCGATTGAAGCGAGCGATTGAAGCGAGCGATTGAAGCGAGCGATTGAAGCGAGCGATAGAAGCGAGCGATAGAAGCGAGCGATAGAAGCGAGCGATAGAAGCGAGCGATAGAAGCGAGCGATAGAAGCGAGCGATAGAAGCGAGCGATGAAAACGAGCGCGATGAAAGCGAGCGATTGAAGCGAGCGATGAAAACGAGCGATAGAAGCGAGCGATGAAAGCGAGCGATAGAAGCGAGCGATAGAAGCGAGCGATGAAAGCGAGCGATAGAAGCGAGCGATGGAAGCGAGCGATGGAAGCGAGCGATAGAAGCGAGCGATAGGAGCGAGCGATAGGAGCGAGCGATAGGAGCGAGCGATAGAAGCGAGCGATAGAAGCGAGCGATAGAAGCGAGCGATAGGAGCGAGCGATAGGAGCGAGCGATGAAAACGAGCGCGATGAAAGCGAGCGATTGAAGCGAGCGATGAAAACGAGCGATAGAAGCGAGCGATGAAAGCGAGCGATTGAAGCGAGCGATTGAAGCGAGCGATAGAAGCGAGCGATAGAAGCGAGCAATGAAAGCGAGCGATAGAAGCGAGCGATGGAAGCGAGCGATTGAAGCGAGCGATGAAAACGAGCGCGATGAAAGCGAGCGCGATGAAAGCGAGCGATTGAAGCGAGCGCGATGAAAGCGAGCGATTGAAGCGAGCGATGAAAACGAGCGATAGAAGCGAGCGATAGAAGCGAGCGATAGAAGCGAGCGATAGAAGCGAGCGATTGAAGCGAGCGATTGAAGCGAGCGATGGAAGCGAGCGATAGAAGCGAGCGATGAAAGCGAGCGCGATGAAAGCGAGCGCGATGAAAGCAAGCGATTGAAGCGAGCGATGAAAACGAGCGATAGAAGCGAGCGATGAAAGCGAGCGATGAAAGCTAGCGATGAAAGCGAGCGCGATGAAAGCGAGCGATTGAAGCGAGCGATAGAAGCGAGCGATGAAAGCGAGCGATGAAAGCGAGCGCGATGAAAGCGAGCGCGATGAAAGCGAGCGCGATGAAAGCGAGCGATTGAAGCGAGCGATGAAAACGAGCGATAGAAGCGAGCGATGAAAGCGAGCGCGATGAAAGCGAGCGCGATGAAAGCGAGCGCGATGAAAGCGAGCGCGATGAAAGCGAGCGATTGAAGCGAGCGATAGAAGCGAGCAATGAAAGCGAGCGCGATGAAAGCGAGCGATTGAAGCGAGCGATTGAAGCGAGCGATTGAAGCGAGCGATGGAAGCGAGCGATGGAAGCGAGCGATGGAAGCGAGCGATAGAAGCGAGCGATGAAAGCGAGCGCGATGAAAGCGAGCGATTGAAGCGAGCGATGAAAACGAGCGATGAAAGCGAACGATAGAAGCGAGCGATGAAAACGAGCGATAGAAGCGAGCGATGAAAGCGAGCGCGATGAAAGCGAGCGATTGAAGCGAGCGATGAAAGCGAGCGATGAAAGCGAGCGATAGAAGCGAGCGATGAAAACGAGCGATAGAAGCGAGCGATGAAAGCGAGCGCGATGAAAGCGAGCGATTGAAGCGAGCGATGAAAGCGAGCGATGAAAGCGAGCGATAGAAGCGAGCGATGAAAACGAGCGATAGAAGCGAGCGATGAAAGCGAGCGCGATGAAAGCGAGCGCGATGAAAGCGAGCGATTGAAGCGAGCGATAGAAGCGAGCGATGAAAGCGAGCGATAGAAGCGAGCGATGGAAGCGAGCGATGGAAGCGAGCGATGAAAGCGAGCGATGAAAGCGAGCGATGGAAGCGAGCGATGGAAGCGAGCGATGGAAGCGAGCGATGAAAGCGAGCGATGAAAGCGAGCGATGGAAGCGAGCGATGAAAGCGAGCGATAGAAGCATGGCTGATGCACATGTATGAGTTAGGGTGCATGTATGAGTTAATTTTAAGTTTCCTCAATGCATCGATTCTGTTGATTTATATTAGATTCATTTTTGAATCGTAGATCAATATTTCTATAGCGTTTATACAGTACAGATCATTTCAAGCTTCACAGAAATTAACAGGAAAATATCAGAATCAATGATGCAAACTTCATCAAATATGAGAAAAGAGAGTCATGCTTCAGAAGAGAGTCATGATTCAGTTCAGGTTCTGTTCTCATCTGATTGTGTCAGTGCAGTCAGACCAATAATATCACTGAATATTCACTCTTTCCACACCAGCAGTTTTTTTTTGCTTTTGTTCTCAAGAAAACCTGAGAAAATCGTGTTTTTGTCAAAGACTACATGTGCGTCAGCAATGCTTCTATTGCTTGTTTCTGCTTCTTTTTCACATGTCCTTTGATCTGGAGATTCTCTACTCTTTTAGAAGTTATAGCGCCCCCTACAGTATCAATAAGAAAATTCTGTCAATGGTGTGGAAAGAGTTAAAGTGTCTTTTAAACCCCAAATAAGCAAACTAAAAACCAAAGGAACTGCTAAACTAGTATAGAGTATAATATCTAAACATGAAATCAGTTAAAGGGGACATATCATGGAAATCTGACTTTTCCCGTGTGTAAGTGCTATAATCTATAATTGGTGCTTCTACCAACACAGAAAACATGAAAAGTGAAACCCAGTAACTTTGTTCTGGTGAGCCTTTCTCTGCAAGCATGTCAGTAAATAAGCCGATCAGATTTCCTGAGTCTCTCCGTAAGGCTGCACTCGCTACTGGTTATTCTGGGATTCTGGATGAGTGAGATTGGCCTGTTCTGTTATTGCCGGAGTTTCTGAAGCTAAGCTTTCTGTTAAGACTCCGCCCTCTTCTGAACGGAGGCGGGGCTAAAGCTCATTTGCATTTAAAGGGACACACACAAAAACGGCGTGTTTTTGCTCACACCCAAAGAGGGGCAAATTTGACAAGCTGTAATAAATGATTGGTATTTTGAGCTGAAATTTCACAGACACATTCTCCATAGATTTATATTACATCTGGTGAAGAGGGGCCTTTAATGAAATGTCACCTTTAATAACAAATTTCATTGTGAATCGAATTGAATCGTTCTGAGGTCATGAATGGACTAGATTCACAGAAAGGGACATCTAACCCGCTCTGTGTTCATCAGGTCCGGCGGCCGACGGCACGTTCGCAGCTCAGCTTCTGCCCGGAGGCTTCAGACCTGCCGCTGCGTTTAAAGAGGAACCCGGTCAGAACCAGAACCAGGGCTTCGGTCAGCGCAGGCCATACGAGGACAGGCTCTCGGATCAGAGCGACCCGGAGGAGAAGAGGCTGCTGGGAACGACACAGAGTCCGTACGTTTCTCTGAACCTCCACCATGTTCTGTCCAAACGTGGCTCTTTCCCACCCGGACCCTGTGCTCTGAGCGAGGAGGGAAACCCGTACCTGTACCGGACCCAGAGCGCTCCCGACGGACACCGGCCGTACCTGTACCGGACCCAGAGCCCCGGTCCCGACGGACACCGCGCTCCTCACTGCATCGGCACGTCGGTCATCATCAGCAACGAGAGGTGACGCGCCGTCCGATCACACTGACCTCCGACCTCTTCTACTGTTTTCCGCAAAGCTGCAGATGTTCTGATCACTCATAAAGCAACGTCAGGTATGGAATATATTTTTTCCCGTTGTGCTGCCAGTTCAACGGGATACTAGAGCCATCCTCTCCGGAATACCCAGGAAGAAGAAGCTTAAATACGTTTCGGTGATTCAGGGTCTCCAGATGAACGTCACTGTTCACTAAACTCACAGATATGCAAGTGACAATGATCCACATATTGTATTTGAAACACGCTTTTGTGCCATTATTTACCAAATGAAAACATTTAATCTATTTTAACCATTTAAAAGCAAACTTTCAGCAGGACTTCTGTAACTACAGACACATTTCAGAACTGAAGCGTTGATTACAGCCTCCTCATCTGTAAT
>NC_137145.1:232500-302500 GCF_949319135.1 Squalius cephalus
GAACTACTGAACACACACCAGCAGAACTACTGAACACACACCAGCAGAACTACTGAACACAGACACACGCAGAACTACTGAACACACACCAGCAGAACTACTGAACACACACCAGCATAACTACTGAACACACACACAAGCATAACTACTGAACACACACCAGCAGAACTACTGAACACACACCAGCAGAACTACTGAACACACACCAGCAGAACTACTGAACACACACCAGCAGAACTACTGAACACACACCAGCAGAACTACTGAACACACACCAGCAGAACTACTGAAACACACACCAGCAGAACTACTGAACACACACCAGCAGAACTACTGAACACACACCAGCAGAACTACTGAACACACACCAGCATAACTACTGAACACACACACACGCAGAACTACTGAACACACACCAGCAGAACTACTGAACACACACCAGCAGAACTACTGAACACACACACCAGCAGAGCTACTGAACACACACACACACACATAACTACTGAACACACACCAGCAGAACTACTGAACACACACCAGCATAACTACTGAACACACACCAGCAGAACTACTGAACACACACACCAGCAGAACTACTGAACACACATCAGCAGAACTACTGAACACACACCAGCAGCAGAACTACTGAACACACACACCAGCAGAACTACTGAACACACACCAGCAGAACTACTGAACACACACCAGCAGAACTACTGAACACACACCAGCAGAACTACTGAACACACACCAGCAGAACTACTGAACACACACACACGCAGAACTACTGAACACACACCAGCAGAACTACTGAACACACACCAGCATAACTACTGAACACACACACACGCAGAACTACTGAACACACACCAGCAGAACTACTGAACACACACCAGCAGAACTACTGAACACACACCAGCAGAACTACTGAACACACACCAGCAGAACTACTGAACACACACCAGCATAACTACTGAAACACACATCAGCAGAACTACTGAAACACACACCAGCAGAACTACTGAACACACACCAGCAGAACTACTGAACACACACCAGCAGAACTACTGAACACACACACACGCAGAACTACTGAACACACACCAGCAGAACTACTGAACACACACCAGCATAACTACTGAACACACACCAGCAGAACTACTGAACACACACACGCAGAACTACTGAACACACACCAGCAGAACTACTGAACACACACCAGCAGAACTACTGAACACACACACCAGCAGAACTACTGAACACACACACCAGCAGAACTACTGAAACACACACCAGCAGAACTACTGAAACACACACCAGCAGAACTACTGAACAGACACCAGCAGAACTACTGAACACACACCAGCAGAACTACTGAACACACACCAGCAGAACTACTGAACACACACCAGCAGAACTACTGAACACACACCAGCAGAACTACTGAACACACACCAGCAGAACTACTGAACACACACCAGCAGAACTACTGAACACATCACCAGCAGAACTACTGAACACATCACCAGCAGAACTACTGAACACACACACCAGCAGAACTACTGAACACACACCAGCAGAACTACTGAAACACACACCAGCAGAACTACTGAACACACACCAGCAGAACTACTGAACACACACCAGCAGAACTACTGAACACATCACCAGCAGAACTACTGAACACACACCAGCAGAACTACTGAACACACCAGCAGAACTACTGAACACACACCAGCAGAACTACTGAACACACACCAGCAGAACTACTGAACACACACACACACGCAGAACTACTGAACACACACCAGCAGAACTACTGAACACACACCAGCAGAACTACTGAACACACACCAGCAGAACTACTGAACACACACACACGCAGAACTACTGAACACACACCAGCAGAACTACTGAACACACACCAGCATAACTACTGAACACACACACACGCAGAACTACTGAACACACACCAGCAGAACTACTGAACACACACCAGCAGAACTACTGAACACACACCAGCAGAACTACTGAACACACACCAGCAGAACTACTGAACACACACCAGCATAACTACTGAAACACACATCAGCAGAACTACTGAAACACACACCAGCAGAACTACTGAACACACACCAGCAGAACTACTGAACACACACCAGCAGAACTACTGAACACACACACACGCAGAACTACTGAACACACACCAGCAGAACTACTGAACACACACCAGCATAACTACTGAACACACACCAGCAGAACTACTGAACACACACACGCAGAACTACTGAACACACACCAGCAGAACTACTGAACACACACCAGCAGAACTACTGAACACACACACCAGCAGAACTACTGAACACACACACCAGCAGAACTACTGAAACACACACCAGCAGAACTACTGAAACACACACCAGCAGAACTACTGAACAGACACCAGCAGAACTACTGAACACACACCAGCAGAACTACTGAACACACACCAGCAGAACTACTGAACACACACCAGCAGAACTACTGAACACACACCAGCAGAACTACTGAACACACACCAGCAGAACTACTGAACACACACCAGCAGAACTACTGAACACATCACCAGCAGAACTACTGAACACATCACCAGCAGAACTACTGAACACACACACCAGCAGAACTACTGAACACACACCAGCAGAACTACTGAAACACACACCAGCAGAACTACTGAACACACACCAGCAGAACTACTGAACACACACCAGCAGAACTACTGAACACATCACCAGCAGAACTACTGAACACACACCAGCAGAACTACTGAACACACCAGCAGAACTACTGAACACACACCAGCAGAACTACTGAACACACACCAGCAGAACTACTGAACACACACACACACGCAGAACTACTGAACACACACCAGCAGAACTACTGAACACACACCAGCAGAACTACTGAACACACACATGCAGAACTACTGAAACACACACATGCAGAACTACTGAACACACACATACAGAACTACTGAAACACATCAGCAGAACTACTGAAACACACACCAGCAGAACTACTGAACACACACCAGCAGAACTACTGAAACACACACCAGCAGAACTACTGAAACACACACCAGCAGAACTACTGAACACACACCAGCAGAGCTACTGAACACACACCAGCATAACTACTGAAACACACACCAGCAGAACTACTGAACACACACCAGCAGAACTACTGAACACACACCAGCATAACTACTGAAACACACACCAGCAGAACT
The DNA here is from genome assembly GCF_949319135.1 of Squalius cephalus. Lineage (NCBI taxonomy): Eukaryota > Metazoa > Chordata > Actinopteri > Cypriniformes > Leuciscidae > Squalius > Squalius cephalus. The sequence goes on from NC_137145.1 coordinate 235,772, forward strand.
ACTGAACACACACACACACACACGCAGAACTACTGAAACACACACCAGCGGAACTACTGAACACACACCAGCGGAACTACTGAACACACACCAGCGGAACTACTGAAACACACACCAGCGGAACTACTGAAACACACACCAGCAGAACTACTGAACACACACCAGCAGAGCTACTGAACACACACCAGCATAACTACTGAAACACACACCAGCAGAACTACTGAACACACACCAGCAGAACTACTGAACACACACCAGCATAACTACTGAAACACACACCAGCAGAACTACTGAACACACACCAGCAGAACTACTGAACACACACCAGCAGAACTACTGAACACACACATGCAGAACTACTGAACACACACATGCAGAACTACTGAACACACACCAGCAGAACTACTGAACACACACCAGCAGAACTACTGAACACACACACACCAGCATAACTACTGAAACACACACCAGCAGAACTACTGAACACACACCAGCAGAACTACTGAACACACACCAGCAGAACTACTGAACACACACCAGCGGAACTACTGAAACACACACCAGCGGAACTACTGAACACACACCAGCGGAACTACTGAACACACACCAGCGGAACTACTGAACACACACCAGCAGAACTACTGAACACACACCAGCATAACTACTGAACACACACACACGCAGAACTACTGAACACACACCAGCAGAACTACTGAACACACACCAGCAGAACTACTGAACACACACCAGCATAACTACTGAACACACACCAGCATAACTACTGAACACACACACACGCAGAACTACTGAACACACACCAGCATAACTACTGAACACACACACACACGCAGAACTACTGAACACACACACACACGCAGAACTACTGAACACACACCAGCAGAACTACTGAACACACACCAGCAGAACTACTGAACACACACCAGCAGAACTACTGAACACACACACACACATAACTACTGAACACACACCAGCAGAACTACTGAACACACACCAGCAGAACTACTGAACACACACCAGCAGAACTACTGAAACACACACCAGCAGAACTACTGAACACACACCAGCAGAACTACTGAAACACACATCAGCAGAACTACTGAACACACACACACGCAGAACTACTGAACACACACCAGCAGAACTACTGAACACACACCAGCATAACTACTGAACACACACCAGCAGAACTACTGAACACACACCAGCAGAACTACTGAACACACACCAGCAGAACTACTGAACACACACACCAGCAGAACTACTGAACACACACACCAGCAGAACTACTGAAACACACACCAGCAGAACTACTGAAACACACACCAGCAGAACTACTGAACACACACCAGCAGAACTACTGAACACACACCAGCAGAACTACTGAACACACACCAGCAGAACTACTGAACACACACCAGCAGAACTACTGAACACACACCAGCATAACTACTGAACACACACCAGCAGAACTACTGAACACACACCAGCAGAACTACTGAACACACACCAGCAGAACTACTGAACACACACACCAGCAGAACTACTGAAACACACACCAGCAGAACTACTGAAACACACACCAGCAGAACTACTGAACACACACCAGCAGAACTACTGAACACACACCAGCAGAACTACTGAACACACACCAGCAGAACTACTGAACACACACCAGCAGAACTACTGAACACACACCAGCAGAACTACTGAACACACACCAGCAGAACTACTGAACACACACCAGCAGAACTACTGAAACACACACCAGCAGAACTACTGAACACACACCAGCAGAACTACTGAACACACACCAGCAGAACTACTGAACACACACCAGCAGAACTACTGAACACACCAGCAGAACTACTGAACACACACCAGCAGAACTACTGAACACACACCAGCAGAACTACTGAAACACACACCAGCAGAACTACTGAACACACACCAGCAGAACTACTGAACACACACCAGCAGAACTACTGAACACACACACCAGCAGAACTACTGAAACACACACCAGCAGAACTACTGAACACACACACCAGCAGAACTACTGAACACACACCAGCAGAACTACTGAACACACACACACCAGCAGAACTACTGAACACACACCAGCAGAACTACTGAACACACACCAGCAGAACTACTGAACACACACCAGCATAACTACTGAACACACACCAGCAGAACTACTGAACACACACACACACGCAGAACTACTGAACACACACCAGCAGAACTACTGAACACACACACACACGCAGAACTACTGAACACACACCAGCAGAACTACTGAACACACACCAGCAGAACTACTGAACACACACCAGCAGAACTACTGAAACACACACCAGCAGAACTACTGAAACACACACCAGCAGAACTACTGAACACACACCAGCAGAACTACTGAACACACACACACCAGCAGAACTACTGAACACACACACACCAGCAGAACTACTGAACACACACCAGCAGAACTACTGAACACACACCAGCAGAACTACTGAACACACACCAGCATAACTACTGAACACACACCAGCAGAACTACTGAACACACACACACACGCAGAACTACTGAACACACACCAGCAGAACTACTGAACACACACCAGCATAACTACTGAACACACACCAGCATAACTACTGAACACACACCAGCAGAACTACTGAACACACACACACACGCAGAACTACTGAACACACACACACACGCAGAACTACTGAACACACACCAGCATAACTACTGAACACACACCAGCAGAACTACTGAACACACACCAGCAGAACTACTGAACACACACACCAGCAGAACTACTGAACACACACCAGCAGAACTACTGAACACACACCAGCAGAACTACTGAACACACACCAGCATAACTACTGAACACACACACACGCAGAACTACTGAACACACACACACACACGCAGAACTACTGAACACACACACACACGCAGAACTACTGAACACACACACACACGCAGAACTACTGAACAACACACACAGCAGAACTACTGAACACACACCAGCAGAACTACTGAACACACACCAGCATAACTACTGAACACACACCAGCAGAACTACTGAACACACACACACACGCAGAACTACTGAACACACACCAGCAGAACTACTGAACACACACACCAGCAGAACTACTGAACACACACCAGCAGAACTACTGAACACACACCAGCAGAACTACTGAACACACACCAGCATAACTACTGAACACACACCAGCAGAACTACTGAACACACACACACGCAGAACTACTGAACACACACCAGCATAACTACTGAACACACACACCAGCATAACTACTGAACACACACCAGCAGAACTACTGAACACACACCAGCAGAACTACTGAACACACACCAGCATAACTACTGAACACACACACACACGCAGAACTACTGAACACACACCAGCAGAACTACTGAACACACACCAGCAGAACTACTGAACACACACACACGCAGAACTACTGAACACACACCAGCAGAACTACTGAACACACACCAGCATAACTACTGAACACACACACAAGCATAACTACTGAACACACACCAGCAGAACTACTGAACACACACCAGCATAACTACTGAACACACACCAGCATAACTACTGAACACACACCAGCAGAACTACTGAACACACACACACGCAGAACTACTGAACACACACACACACGCAGAACTACTGAACACACACCAGCATAACTACTGAACACACACCAGCAGAACTACTGAACACACACCAGCAGAACTACTGAACACACACACCAGCAGAACTACTGAACACACACCAGCAGAACTACTGAACACACACCAGCAGAACTACTGAACACACACCAGCATAACTACTGAACACACACACACGCAGAACTACTGAACACACACACACACACGCAGAACTACTGAACACACACACACACACGCAGAACTACTGAACACACACACACACGCAGAACTACTGAACACACACCAGCAGAACTACTGAACACACACCAGCAGAACTACTGAACACACACCAGCATAACTACTGAACACACACCAGCAGAACTACTGAACACACACACACACGCAGAACTACTGAACACACACCAGCAGAACTACTGAACACACACACCAGCAGAACTACTGAACACACACCAGCAGAACTACTGAACACACACCAGCAGAACTACTGAACACACACCAGCATAACTACTGAACACACACCAGCATAACTACTGAACACACACACACGCAGAACTACTGAACACACACCAGCATAACTACTGAACACACACACACCAGCATAACTACTGAACACACACCAGCAGAACTACTGAACACACACCAGCAGAACTACTGAACACACACCAGCATAACTACTGAACACACACACACACGCAGAACTACTGAACACACACCAGCAGAACTACTGAACACACACCAGCAGAACTACTGAACACACACACACGCAGAACTACTGAACACACACCAGCAGAACTACTGAACACACACCAGCATAACTACTGAACACACACACAAGCATAACTACTGAACACACACCAGCAGAACTACTGAACACACACCAGCAGAACTACTGAACACACACCAGCAGAACTACTGAACACACACCAGCATAACTACTGAACACACACACACGCAGAACTACTGAACACACACCAGCAGAACTACTGAACACACACCAGCAGAACTACTGAACACACACACCAGCAGAACTACTGAACACACACACACACACACATAACTACTGAACACACACCAGCAGAACTACTGAACACACACCAGCAGAACTACTGAACACACACCAGCAGAACTACTGAACACACACACCAGCAGAACTACTGAACACACATCAGCAGAACTACTGAACACACACCAGCAGCAGAACTACTGAACACACACACCAGCAGAACTACTGAACACACACCAGCAGAACTACTGAACACACACCAGCAGAACTACTGAACACACACCAGCAGAACTACTGAACACACACCAGCAGAACTACTGAACACACACACACGCAGAACTACTGAACACACACCAGCAGAACTACTGAACACACACCAGCAGAACTACTGAACACACACACACGCAGAACTACTGAACACACACCAGCATAACTACTGAACACACACCAGCAGAACTACTGAACACACACCAGCAGAACTACTGAACACACACCAGCAGAACTACTGAACACACACACCAGCAGAACTACTGAACACACACACCAGCAGAACTACTGAACACACACCAGCAGAACTACTGAACACACACCAGCAGAACTACTGAACACACACACACGCAGAACTACTGAAACACACACCAGCGGAACTACTGAACACACACCAGCGGAACTACTGAACACACACCAGCAGAACTACTGAAACACACACCAGCAGAACTACTGAAACACACACCAGCAGAACTACTGAAACACACACCAGCAGAACTACTGAACACACACCAGCAGAGCTACTGAACACACACCAGCATAACTACTGAAACACACACCAGCAGAACTACTGAACACACACCAGCAGAACTACTGAACACACACCAGCATAACTACTGAAACACACACCAGCAGAACTACTGAACACACACCAGCAGAACTACTGAACACACACCAGCAGAACTACTGAACACACACATGCAGAACTACTGAACACACACATGCAGAACTACTGAACACACACCAGCAGAACTACTGAACACACACCAGCAGAACTACTGAACACACACACACCAGCATAACTACTGAAACACACACCAGCAGAACTACTGAACACACACCAGCAGAACTACTGAACACACACCAGCAGAACTACTGAACACACACCAGCAGAACTACTGAACACACACCAGCAGAACTACTGAAACACACACCAGCGGAACTACTGAACACACACCAGCGGAACTACTGAACACACACCAGCAGAACTACTGAACACACACCAGCAGAACTACTGAACACACACCAGCATAACTACTGAACACACACACACGCAGAACTACTGAACACACACCAGCAGAACTACTGAACACACACCAGCAGAACTACTGAACACACACCAGCAGAACTACTGAACACACACCAGCATAACTACTGAACACACACACACGCAGAACTACTGAACACACACCAGCAGAACTACTGAACACACACCAGCAGAACTACTGAACACACACACCAGCAGAGCTACTGAACACACACACACACACATAACTACTGAACACACACCAGCAGAACTACTGAACACACACCAGCATAACTACTGAACACACACCAGCAGAACTACTGAACACACACACCAGCAGAACTACTGAACACACATCAGCAGAACTACTGAACACACACCAGCAGCAGAACTACTGAACACACACACCAGCAGAACTACTGAACACACACCAGCAGAACTACTGAACACACACCAGCAGAACTACTGAACACACACCAGCAGAACTACTGAACACACACCAGCAGAACTACTGAACACACACACACGCAGAACTACTGAACACACACCAGCAGAACTACTGAACACACACCAGCATAACTACTGAACACACACACACGCAGAACTACTGAACACACACCAGCAGAACTACTGAACACACACCAGCAGAACTACTGAACACACACCAGCAGAACTACTGAACACACACCAGCAGAACTACTGAACACACACCAGCATAACTACTGAAACACACATCAGCAGAACTACTGAAACACACACCAGCAGAACTACTGAACACACACCAGCAGAACTACTGAACACACACCAGCAGAACTACTGAACACACACACACGCAGAACTACTGAACACACACCAGCAGAACTACTGAACACACACCAGCATAACTACTGAACACACACCAGCAGAACTACTGAACACACACACGCAGAACTACTGAACACACACCAGCAGAACTACTGAACACACACCAGCAGAACTACTGAACACACACACCAGCAGAACTACTGAACACACACACCAGCAGAACTACTGAAACACACACCAGCAGAACTACTGAAACACACACCAGCAGAACTACTGAACAGACACCAGCAGAACTACTGAACACACACCAGCAGAACTACTGAACACACACCAGCAGAACTACTGAACACACACCAGCAGAACTACTGAACACACACCAGCAGAACTACTGAACACACACCAGCAGAACTACTGAACACACACCAGCAGAACTACTGAACACATCACCAGCAGAACTACTGAACACATCACCAGCAGAACTACTGAACACACACACCAGCAGAACTACTGAACACACACCAGCAGAACTACTGAAACACACACCAGCAGAACTACTGAACACACACCAGCAGAACTACTGAACACACACCAGCAGAACTACTGAACACATCACCAGCAGAACTACTGAACACACACCAGCAGAACTACTGAACACACCAGCAGAACTACTGAACACACACCAGCAGAACTACTGAACACACACCAGCAGAACTACTGAACACACACACACACGCAGAACTACTGAACACACACCAGCAGAACTACTGAACACACACCAGCAGAACTACTGAACACACACCAGCAGAACTACTGAACACACACACACGCAGAACTACTGAACACACACCAGCAGAACTACTGAACACACACCAGCATAACTACTGAACACACACACACGCAGAACTACTGAACACACACCAGCAGAACTACTGAACACACACCAGCAGAACTACTGAACACACACCAGCAGAACTACTGAACACACACCAGCAGAACTACTGAACACACACCAGCATAACTACTGAAACACACATCAGCAGAACTACTGAAACACACACCAGCAGAACTACTGAACACACACCAGCAGAACTACTGAACACACACCAGCAGAACTACTGAACACACACACACGCAGAACTACTGAACACACACCAGCAGAACTACTGAACACACACCAGCATAACTACTGAACACACACCAGCAGAACTACTGAACACACACACGCAGAACTACTGAACACACACCAGCAGAACTACTGAACACACACCAGCAGAACTACTGAACACACACACCAGCAGAACTACTGAACACACACACCAGCAGAACTACTGAAACACACACCAGCAGAACTACTGAAACACACACCAGCAGAACTACTGAACAGACACCAGCAGAACTACTGAACACACACCAGCAGAACTACTGAACACACACCAGCAGAACTACTGAACACACACCAGCAGAACTACTGAACACACACCAGCAGAACTACTGAACACACACCAGCAGAACTACTGAACACACACCAGCAGAACTACTGAACACATCACCAGCAGAACTACTGAACACATCACCAGCAGAACTACTGAACACACACACCAGCAGAACTACTGAACACACACCAGCAGAACTACTGAAACACACACCAGCAGAACTACTGAACACACACCAGCAGAACTACTGAACACACACCAGCAGAACTACTGAACACATCACCAGCAGAACTACTGAACACACACCAGCAGAACTACTGAACACACCAGCAGAACTACTGAACACACACCAGCAGAACTACTGAACACACACCAGCAGAACTACTGAACACACACACACACGCAGAACTACTGAACACACACCAGCAGAACTACTGAACACACACCAGCAGAACTACTGAACACACACATGCAGAACTACTGAAACACACACATGCAGAACTACTGAACACACACATACAGAACTACTGAAACACATCAGCAGAACTACTGAAACACACACCAGCAGAACTACTGAACACACACCAGCAGAACTACTGAAACACACACCAGCAGAACTACTGAAACACACACCAGCAGAACTACTGAACACACACCAGCAGAGCTACTGAACACACACCAGCATAACTACTGAAACACACACCAGCAGAACTACTGAACACACACCAGCAGAACTACTGAACACACACCAGCATAACTACTGAAACACACACCAGCAGAACTACTGAACACACACACACACACACGCAGAACTACTGAAACACACACCAGCGGAACTACTGAACACACACCAGCGGAACTACTGAACACACACCAGCGGAACTACTGAAACACACACCAGCGGAACTACTGAAACACACACCAGCAGAACTACTGAACACACACCAGCAGAGCTACTGAACACACACCAGCATAACTACTGAAACACACACCAGCAGAACTACTGAACACACACCAGCAGAACTACTGAACACACACCAGCATAACTACTGAAACACACACCAGCAGAACTACTGAACACACACCAGCAGAACTACTGAACACACACCAGCAGAACTACTGAACACACACATGCAGAACTACTGAACACACACATGCAGAACTACTGAACACACACCAGCAGAACTACTGAACACACACCAGCAGAACTACTGAACACACACACACCAGCATAACTACTGAAACACACACCAGCAGAACTACTGAACACACACCAGCAGAACTACTGAACACACACCAGCAGAACTACTGAACACACACCAGCGGAACTACTGAAACACACACCAGCGGAACTACTGAACACACACCAGCGGAACTACTGAACACACACCAGCGGAACTACTGAACACACACCAGCAGAACTACTGAACACACACCAGCATAACTACTGAACACACACACACGCAGAACTACTGAACACACACCAGCAGAACTACTGAACACACACCAGCAGAACTACTGAACACACACCAGCATAACTACTGAACACACACCAGCATAACTACTGAACACACACACACGCAGAACTACTGAACACACACCAGCATAACTACTGAACACACACACACACGCAGAACTACTGAACACACACACACACGCAGAACTACTGAACACACACCAGCAGAACTACTGAACACACACCAGCAGAACTACTGAACACACACCAGCAGAACTACTGAACACACACACACACATAACTACTGAACACACACCAGCAGAACTACTGAACACACACCAGCAGAACTACTGAACACACACCAGCAGAACTACTGAAACACACACCAGCAGAACTACTGAACACACACCAGCAGAACTACTGAAACACACATCAGCAGAACTACTGAACACACACACACGCAGAACTACTGAACACACACCAGCAGAACTACTGAACACACACCAGCATAACTACTGAACACACACCAGCAGAACTACTGAACACACACCAGCAGAACTACTGAACACACACCAGCAGAACTACTGAACACACACACCAGCAGAACTACTGAACACACACACCAGCAGAACTACTGAAACACACACCAGCAGAACTACTGAAACACACACCAGCAGAACTACTGAACACACACCAGCAGAACTACTGAACACACACCAGCAGAACTACTGAACACACACCAGCAGAACTACTGAACACACACCAGCAGAACTACTGAACACACACCAGCATAACTACTGAACACACACCAGCAGAACTACTGAACACACACCAGCAGAACTACTGAACACACACCAGCAGAACTACTGAACACACACACCAGCAGAACTACTGAAACACACACCAGCAGAACTACTGAAACACACACCAGCAGAACTACTGAACACACACCAGCAGAACTACTGAACACACACCAGCAGAACTACTGAACACACACCAGCAGAACTACTGAACACACACCAGCAGAACTACTGAACACACACCAGCAGAACTACTGAACACACACCAGCAGAACTACTGAACACACACCAGCAGAACTACTGAAACACACACCAGCAGAACTACTGAACACACACCAGCAGAACTACTGAACACACACCAGCAGAACTACTGAACACACACCAGCAGAACTACTGAACACACCAGCAGAACTACTGAACACACACCAGCAGAACTACTGAACACACACCAGCAGAACTACTGAAACACACACCAGCAGAACTACTGAACACACACCAGCAGAACTACTGAACACACACCAGCAGAACTACTGAACACACACACCAGCAGAACTACTGAAACACACACCAGCAGAACTACTGAACACACACACCAGCAGAACTACTGAACACACACCAGCAGAACTACTGAACACACACACACCAGCAGAACTACTGAACACACACCAGCAGAACTACTGAACACACACCAGCAGAACTACTGAACACACACCAGCATAACTACTGAACACACACCAGCAGAACTACTGAACACACACACACACGCAGAACTACTGAACACACACCAGCAGAACTACTGAACACACACACACACGCAGAACTACTGAACACACACCAGCAGAACTACTGAACACACACCAGCAGAACTACTGAACACACACCAGCAGAACTACTGAAACACACACCAGCAGAACTACTGAAACACACACCAGCAGAACTACTGAACACACACCAGCAGAACTACTGAACACACACCAGCAGAACTACTGAACACACACACACCAGCAGAACTACTGAACACACACACACCAGCAGAACTACTGAACACACACCAGCAGAACTACTGAACACACACCAGCAGAACTACTGAACACACACCAGCATAACTACTGAACACACACCAGCAGAACTACTGAACACACACACACACGCAGAACTACTGAACACACACCAGCAGAACTACTGAACACACACCAGCATAACTACTGAACACACACCAGCATAACTACTGAACACACACCAGCAGAACTACTGAACACACACACACACGCAGAACTACTGAACACACACACACACGCAGAACTACTGAACACACACCAGCATAACTACTGAACACACACCAGCAGAACTACTGAACACACACCAGCAGAACTACTGAACACACACACCAGCAGAACTACTGAACACACACCAGCAGAACTACTGAACACACACCAGCAGAACTACTGAACACACACCAGCATAACTACTGAACACACACACACGCAGAACTACTGAACACACACACACACACGCAGAACTACTGAACACACACACACACGCAGAACTACTGAACACACACACACACGCAGAACTACTGAACACACACCAGCAGAACTACTGAACACACACCAGCAGAACTACTGAACACACACCAGCATAACTACTGAACACACACCAGCAGAACTACTGAACACACACACACACGCAGAACTACTGAACACACACCAGCAGAACTACTGAACACACACACCAGCAGAACTACTGAACACACACCAGCAGAACTACTGAACACACACCAGCAGAACTACTGAACACACACCAGCATAACTACTGAACACACACCAGCATAACTACTGAACACACACACACGCAGAACTACTGAACACACACCAGCATAACTACTGAACACACACACACCAGCATAACTACTGAACACACACCAGCAGAACTACTGAACACACACCAGCAGAACTACTGAACACACACCAGCATAACTACTGAACACACACACACACGCAGAACTACTGAACACACACCAGCAGAACTACTGAACACACACCAGCAGAACTACTGAACACACACACACGCAGAACTACTGAACACACACCAGCAGAACTACTGAACACACACCAGCATAACTACTGAACACACACACAAGCATAACTACTGAACACACACCAGCAGAACTACTGAACACACACCAGCATAACTACTGAACACACACCAGCATAACTACTGAACACACACCAGCAGAACTACTGAACACACACACACACGCAGAACTACTGAACACACACACACACGCAGAACTACTGAACACACACCAGCATAACTACTGAACACACACCAGCAGAACTACTGAACACACACCAGCAGAACTACTGAACACACACACCAGCAGAACTACTGAACACACACCAGCAGAACTACTGAACACACACCAGCAGAACTACTGAACACACACCAGCATAACTACTGAACACACACACACGCAGAACTACTGAACACACACACACACACACGCAGAACTACTGAACACACACACACACACGCAGAACTACTGAACACACACACACACGCAGAACTACTGAACACACACCAGCAGAACTACTGAACACACACCAGCAGAACTACTGAACACACACCAGCATAACTACTGAACACACACCAGCAGAACTACTGAACACACACACACACGCAGAACTACTGAACACACACCAGCAGAACTACTGAACACACACACCAGCAGAACTACTGAACACACACCAGCAGAACTACTGAACACACACCAGCAGAACTACTGAACACACACCAGCATAACTACTGAACACACACCAGCATAACTACTGAACACACACACACGCAGAACTACTGAACACACACCAGCATAACTACTGAACACACACACACCAGCATAACTACTGAACACACACCAGCAGAACTACTGAACACACACCAGCAGAACTACTGAACACACACCAGCATAACTACTGAACACACACACACACGCAGAACTACTGAACACACACCAGCAGAACTACTGAACACACACCAGCAGAACTACTGAACACACACACACGCAGAACTACTGAACACACACCAGCAGAACTACTGAACACACACCAGCATAACTACTGAACACACACACAAGCATAACTACTGAACACACACCAGCAGAACTACTGAACACACACCAGCAGAACTACTGAACACACACCAGCAGAACTACTGAACACACACCAGCATAACTACTGAACACACACACACGCAGAACTACTGAACACACACCAGCAGAACTACTGAACACACACCAGCAGAACTACTGAACACACACACCAGCAGAACTACTGAACACACACACACACACACATAACTACTGAACACACACCAGCAGAACTACTGAACACACACCAGCAGAACTACTGAACACACACCAGCAGAACTACTGAACACACACACCAGCAGAACTACTGAACACACATCAGCAGAACTACTGAACACACACCAGCAGCAGAACTACTGAACACACACACCAGCAGAACTACTGAACACACACCAGCAGAACTACTGAACACACACCAGCAGAACTACTGAACACACACCAGCAGAACTACTGAACACACACCAGCAGAACTACTGAACACACACACACGCAGAACTACTGAACACACACCAGCAGAACTACTGAACACACACCAGCAGAACTACTGAACACACACACACGCAGAACTACTGAACACACACCAGCATAACTACTGAACACACACCAGCAGAACTACTGAACACACACCAGCAGAACTACTGAACACACACCAGCAGAACTACTGAACACACACACCAGCAGAACTACTGAACACACACACCAGCAGAACTACTGAACACACACCAGCAGAACTACTGAACACACACCAGCAGAACTACTGAACACACACACACGCAGAACTACTGAAACACACACCAGCGGAACTACTGAACACACACCAGCGGAACTACTGAACACACACCAGCAGAACTACTGAAACACACACCAGCAGAACTACTGAAACACACACCAGCAGAACTACTGAAACACACACCAGCAGAACTACTGAACACACACCAGCAGAGCTACTGAACACACACCAGCATAACTACTGAAACACACACCAGCAGAACTACTGAACACACACCAGCAGAACTACTGAACACACACCAGCATAACTACTGAAACACACACCAGCAGAACTACTGAACACACACCAGCAGAACTACTGAACACACACCAGCAGAACTACTGAACACACACATGCAGAACTACTGAACACACACATGCAGAACTACTGAACACACACCAGCAGAACTACTGAACACACACCAGCAGAACTACTGAACACACACACACCAGCATAACTACTGAAACACACACCAGCAGAACTACTGAACACACACCAGCAGAACTACTGAACACACACCAGCAGAACTACTGAACACACACCAGCAGAACTACTGAACACACACCAGCAGAACTACTGAACACACACCAGCAGAACTACTGAAACACACACCAGCGGAACTACTGAACACACACCAGCGGAACTACTGAACACACACCAGCAGAACTACTGAACACACACCAGCAGAACTACTGAACACACACCAGCATAACTACTGAACACACACACACGCAGAACTACTGAACACACACCAGCAGAACTACTGAACACACACCAGCAGAACTACTGAACACACACCAGCATAACTACTGAACACACACCAGCATAACTACTGAACACACACACACGCAGAACTACTGAACACACACCAGCATAACTACTGAACACACACACACACGCAGAACTACTGAACACACACACACACGCAGAACTACTGAACACACACCAGCAGAACTACTGAACACACACCAGCAGAACTACTGAACACACACACACACACATAACTACTGAACACACACCAGCAGAACTACTGAACACACACCAGCAGAACTACTGAAACACACACCAGCAGAACTACTGAACACACACACACGCAGAACTACTGAACACACACACACACGCAGAACTACTGAACACACACCAGCAGAACTACTGAACACACACACACACGCAGAACTACTGAACACACACACACCAGCAGAACTACTGAACACACACACACGCAGAACTACTGAACACACACACACACGCATAACTACTGAACACACACCAGCAGAACTACTGAACACACACACACACGCAGAACTACTGAACACACACACACACACGCAGAACTACTGAACACACACCAGCAGAACTACTGAACACACACCAGCAGAACTACTGAACACACACACACACACATAACTACTGAACACACACCAGCAGAAATACTGAACACATACCAGCAGAACTATTGAACACACACCAGCAGAACTACTGAACACACACCAGCAGAACTACTGAACACACACCAGCATAACTACTGAACACACACCAGCAGAACTACTGAACACACACCAGCAGAACTACTGAACACACACCAGCAGAACTACTGAACACACACACCAGCAGAACTACTGAACACACACACCAGCAGAACTACTGAAACACACACCAGCAGAACTACTGAAACACACACCAGCAGAACTACTGAACACACCAGCAGAACTACTGAACACACACCAGCAGAACTACTGAACACACACCAGCAGAACTACTGAACACACACCAGCAGAACTACTGAACACACACCAGCAGAACTACTGAACACACACCAGCATAACTACTGAACACACACCAGCAGAACTACTGAACACACACCAGCAGAACTACTGAACACACACCAGCAGAACTACTGAACACACACACCAGCAGAACTACTGAACACACACACCAGCAGAACTACTGAAACACACACCAGCAGAACTACTGAAACACACACCAGCAGAACTACTGAACACACACCAGCAGAACTACTGAACACACACCAGCAGAACTACTGAACACACAACAGCAGAACTACTGAACACACACCAGCAGAACTACTGAACACACACCAGCAGAACTACTGAACACACACCAGCAGAACTACTGAACACACACCAGCAGAACTACTGAACACACACCAGCAGAACTACTGAAACACACACCAGCAGAACTACTGAACACACACCAGCAGAACTACTGAACACACACCAGCAGAACTACTGAACACACACCAGCAGAACTACTGAACACACCAGCAGAACTACTGAACACACACCAGCAGAACTACTGAAACACACACCAGCAGAACTACTGAAACACACACCAGCAGAACTACTGAACACACACCAGCAGAACTACTGAACACACACCAGCAGAACTACTGAACACACACCAGCAGAACTACTGAAACACACACCAGCAGAACTACTGAACACACACACACACGCAGAACTACTGAACACACACCAGCAGAACTACTGAATACACACCAGCAGAACTACTGAACACACACCAGCAGAACTACTGAACACACACCAGCAGAACTACTGAACACACACCAGCAGAACTACTGAACACACACCAGCAGAACTACTGAACACACACCAGCAGAACTACTGAACACACACCAGCAGAACTAATGAACACACACCAGCAGAACTACTGAACACACACACCAGCAGAACTACTGAAACACACACCAGCAGAACTACTGAACACACACACCAGCAGAACTACTGAAACACACACCAGCAGAACTGCTGAACACACACCAGCAGAACTACTGAACACACACCAGCAGAACTACTGAACACACACACACACACACACCAGCAGAACTACTGAACACACACCAGCAGAACTACTGAACACACACCAGCAGAACTACTGAACACACACACGCAGAACTACTGAACACACACCAGCAGAACTACTGAACACACACCAGCAGAACTACTGAACTCACACCAGCAGAACTACTGAACTCACACCAGCACACAGAAGGAAACGAGTCAGAGTGATGATCAGATGTGCAAAACACTACAGGAAAATGACTGCAGAACTTCAGTGGGTGTTCAGCTCCATACACACACACAAACACACACACACACACTGCAGTGAGATCGTGATCCCGGTGCAGCAGCGGCCGTTAGGCAGATGCTGTCGGTTGAGCGGATAATTGAGAGCGTTGACAGTGTGTCAGGAGCGGATCATGACACAGCAGTGTGTGTGTGAGAGTGTGCATCAACAGCAGTCTGGGTGTGTGTGTGTGTGTGTGTGTGTGTGTGAGAGAGTGTATGCGCATCAACAGCAGTGTGTGTGCGTGCATCAACAGCTGTGTGTGCGAGTGAGAGTGTATATGCATCAACAGCAGTGTGTGTGTGAGAGTGTATGTGCATCAACAGCAGAGTGAGTGTGTGTGTAAGAGAGAGAGAGTGTGTGTGTGTGTAAGTGATTTTTTGATGGAATGAAAAGGTATAAATCAGGTTTGTGTGGCTCGTATGTTTGTCTCATTTATGTAGAATTTTTTACACAATGAAAGGTTTACGACACACAAGCACAGAAAAAACACACTGCGCTAACACTAAAACAACAATCATCAAGATCAGAGACATTAACGCTTGTCTGGGACAAGTGGAGTTCTTGAACGAATTGGTTGAGTCGAAGATTCAATGACTCATTTATAAACAGCTGCCTCATTCCTGAACGCCGCCACCTACTGGTGGTTTAGTTTTGAGTTAAAAAGTATCATTCTTTCCAACATTTCTCATTTGTATACTCAAAAAATATTGAAAACAATCCCATAACACTACTTAATGCAGTTGTAATTTTTCAGTGTAAATTATTTAATTTGATTGGTAACAGCCCTATAGTGTCATATTATTCTAACTGAATTTATTGATCAAATTTAAGAATTTTAAATGAAAGATGAAGCATGTATTTAAAACGATCAGGGGGAAAAATGCCTTTATAAAAGGTTAAAATATCATAATGCAGTTTTAAATGTCAAAGATGACTGAACACAGATGAGAACACAGATGTTTCAGAATAAATTACATTTGCAACACAAAAATTTACTCATTTTTTGAATCAGCGTTTAACTTATCTGAAGGACAAGGACATGAAAAGCCCTGAAGATGAATAAAGAAATGTATTTTGTGTGGCTTGTTTGGTATAAGATGAGGCTAGAAACAGCAGATTGTGTGTTCAGTGGCAGAACTACTGTGAACGGCTTCAGACCGAAGCTCTGAGTGCGACACACACACACACACACACCCGGAACGACGGACAGAACTACAGCGAAGCTCTCAGAGAGTTCCTTGCTCGCGTCTTTGTCCCGCAGAAATCAATCCCTCTCAGATTAACATGTAAAGAGGCATCAAATTAATTTCAGCAACACAAATATGAGCTCAGCGTGGATCACACACACACACACACACTAATGCTCTTAGCGGCTCAATGAGGCTCAGTTAATCTCATTGTGAAAGCCGCTCGTCTGCAGCTTTAGAGAAGAAACGTCTCAGTAACGCCTGAAAGAGAGACGGAAGAAAAGACGCACCATTAGTAATTAAGACACAAACAATGAAGGAATCTCTGGTCTCTCACTGCAGAGACACACACACATGATTAAAGACGAGCCACAGATTCACACGATCCACCCGAGAACAAGATCGTTTCTATAGAGTCGCTTTACAGCAGGATCTGAGATTCTCTCACAGTGGCCTTCAAACACAAAGACAGGTGTGTGTGTGTGTGTGTGTGTGTGTGTGAGTGAGAGATGTTGGACAGGTCATGAACTGAAGATCAGCTGTAATGATGTGAAGGAAGAGAAGAAGCTTTCAGATGCTGGATGACTATATAGTGCGCAGTGTAAGTGTGTGACGAGTGACTGCAGGAATATGACACACATCAGTGTGTGTCGCTGAAAGAGGATTTGCAGCTATTAGCATAAGTATATTAGTATTGATCAGGCAGGGGCATAAAAGTGATGATCGATCCGTCTAACTCTAATCTGTAAATGTGATTAATTGGGAAAATCCTGTTTCAGGAGGAGCTGCAGAAATTACCATCTTCAAACAAGAGCTGATCAATCAGTTTCTGCTATTAGTACAACACACTGAAAACACACACACACACACACACTGAACTAGGGTGTGCAATATATAACGTCTGCGATAATATCGTAATTGTTGTTTTAACGATGTGCGATTTGACATTGAGTATATCCCTCACACACACACACACGTTATTTTATCCAGATATCAGCATGATAACAAATGTGATATTGATTTTATACAAGTTTAATAAATAAGAAGTTAATATTAAGTGACTTACATTTTAGACAACATTTTGCCTGTTTTTGCTCTATTTCGCCAACGAAAATAGTTCCAAACAACGCCAGAACTGTAATTGCCATGCACTGAATGAATCATCTTTTTGAATGAATCAGTTGAATCTCAATTACTCACTTATTAATGGTGACTTGCTGCCACCTTCTGGTGGTTTTAATTTATTTTTCATTCGAGTTCGAGACAATCGCGCTTCGTAAGCTCAGCTATTCTGTGAAGTGCTTTAAAGGAGAACTCCGGTCAATTTTAACATTGAGCTCATTTTTTTGTACATTTGGAGTGCTGTCAATACAGAGAACAATGACAGAAATCGGTGTTGCCTACATCATGTTATCCTCTTTTTAAAATTTGCACCCTGTTGACTTCAATGGGGCAATATTTAAACCTGCTTTTAGCCTCTTAGCATCCTTGATGTGTCATTACAAGTGCACAGGTCATGTGAGTGATTCCTTCAGAGTGAACACGGGTGAATCTGACTGCAGTAGATGTGAAAGATATGAATAAAAATGATATTTATTTAGCCAGCGCTCATACCTGTATTTACATCCTGTTTTCGGTCAAAGCCCACAGTAGTCGATTGTCGAGTTCACACGCATTGGTTTAGTATCTATGATCACGCGCGTGAACTCGACAATCGACTACTGTGGGCTTTGACCGAAAACAGGATGTAAATACAGGTATGAGCGCTGGCTAAATAAATATCATTTTTATTCATATCTTTCACATCTACTGCAGTCAGATTCACTCGTGTTCACTCTGAAGGAATCACTCACATGACCTGTGCACTTGTAATGACACATCAAGGATGCTAAGAGGCTAAAAGCAGGTTTAAATATTGCCCCATTGAAGTCAACAGGGTGCAAATTTTAAAAAGAGGATAACATGATGTAGGCAACACCGATTTTTGTCGTTGTTCTCTGTATTGACAGCACTCCAAATGTACAAAAAAATGAGCTCAATGTTAAAATTGACCAGAGTTCTCCTTTAAAGGTGCCCTAGAATGTGAAATTGAATTTATCTTGGCATAGTTAGATAACAAGAGTTCAGTACATGGACATGACATACAGTGAGTCTCAAACACCACAGTTTTCTCCTTCTTATTTAAATCTCGTTTTCGAAAAACACCCCTGAAAAACAGGCGAATCTCCACATAACACCGACTGTGACGCAACAGTCGGGATCATTAATATGTACGCCTCCAAAAATTAGCATTTGCAAATTTGCCGAATCATCGGAAGTTCTGCAGGTGAAGAAACAAGCGAGGATCATAGGGAAAATGGCAGATCTATCTATAATCTGATACCGCTACAGTTTAACTCGAAGTTGTTAGTTGCTCTGCCCATTTCACCACGGACTGTTTTTCTAACCTGGAACAATATCAAGCAGCCAGGCTTCTCTCAGCGTCTCATACTGACGAAGGGCAATTTCAACTAACGTTATATTCCCGCAAGCGGTAAGTAGTGATTTTATTAACGATAATTTACACTGTGTTATCTAGATCCAGCGCGATATTGTTTTTTCCTCGAGAGACATCGTGGCTTGTGAACGAGCGAACGAAGCTTGGCAGTTGCTCAGTGTTTGGATGTACAAATGAACACAAAAGTATTCTTTTAGTTCCTTCATCCGAGCCTCTGGAGAACCAGTGGGTTATGTGAATTTCTGATGCGGAATTGTTCAAGTTCAGACAGATAATCTTTGTCTTTGTCGTTCAACACTGTTTATGCATCAGTAAATCAAGCCAGTGACTAAACGCTCAACTTCACCTCGTTTCTCGCAGAAACTGCGTTGCAGTGATAAGATCTTCATTCACGCGATCAACAGGCTGTCATCTGCTCAGTGCTCATCACTGCAACCTTTTATGTGATGGGAATAGATCTAAATACTAAAAAAAAACTTCTCACGATTCGTTAATCTCGATAGCTGTAATAGTAAAAACGTATAAAAGCTGTAATAGTAAAAACGTATAAAAGCTGTAATAGTAAAAGTTTTCCAGATAGTTCTACATGAAATGCCAGATATTTCATATGCAAGCATGTCAGCCAATCACAGCAGAGGGCGTTTACTCTGAAGTCTCACACAGACACGCCCCTTCAAACAGAGTGGTCAAATCAGAGGATGAAATCAGGCTAGGAAATATGCCTTTTATTTCTAAATTATAACAACTTTAGATCTAAAAAACATACTAACATTATAAGGGCACCCCAGGAAACATTATAAAATAATAAAACAATCCATTCGAGGGCACCTTTAAAAACATAAATCAGAATCTTACACTGTATCCTAATCCGTCCTGATAGCCTAAAGAAGATAACGGGAGTAACACGATCCTTCTATGTCTGCGTGTGTAACTGCAGGTCATTCATTCGTCACCTCCGATCCGCATTAAACAGTGTGTGTGTAAACGCATCTAAATCCGCTTCTGTCTCCCCTCTCTATTGCAAAGATGACTTTTGTTGATACTGATTTCATTTGATTGGTAACAGCCCTATTGTTTATTATTATAATTTCATCTGATTAAATCTATAAAACTAACACAAAAGATGAAGCATGCATATAATTACGTTTAAAAAATGGCTTTATTAAAGGTAAAAATGAATTGAAACATATTGGAAAATATTATCTCTTAGATGCACACACACACACATAGAGCTCCAGATGTACACACACTGAGACTGAGCTCCAGATGGACACACACACACACACACACACACACACACACACAGAGCTCCAGATGTACACACACTGAGACTGAGCTCCAGATGGACACACACACACACACACACACACACACACACACACACACACACACACACACACACACACACAGAGCTCCAGATGTACACACACTGAGACTGAGCTCCAGATGGACACACACACACACACACACACACACACACACACAGCTCCAGATGTACACACACTGAGACTGAGCTCCAGATGGACACGGACACACACGGACACACACACACACACTGAGAAGCATCTGCTAGTGATTTGCTGTAATTGCTGCAGGGTCGCGGAGGTCAATTGGACTAATTAGCGTTCGTGATGAAGCGCTGAGCGGCTCCTTCGGTCCTTCGCTCTCGAGACGCGCTTCACAGGAACTGCCGTTTAATTCCACACGGTGTCAGTTTGGGTTTAGGATTCGCTGTTAAAACAAACACTGATTGCTACACGACAGGACGACCTCAGTGTGTGTGTGTGTGTGTGTGTGTTAATCACACGAGGAGAGAGAGAGACTTCTGACCGTCTGCTTCAGTCCAACACATGATAAACGCAGGAACACGAAGGGAATCATCATAAGGTGTTCTGTGACGAACTCTCAGATTAAAGCCTGTGAATGATGTGGATCTCCAGTCCTTCTGTCTCTGGTCGAGAGTTTACACCCTTTAATCCAGTAAAAGTCTTTTAGGACCTTAATATCAATGTTTTATAAATTTAAATAGTTAGATCACTTTTACATATTATTAATAATAATAATAAAAGAAAAACAACAAATCACACACAAAAAACTACAAAAAAAGGCTCCGGAAACTCCATCTCAGTCGCTGTACAGTAGAAGAGTGGGAGAAACCGGGATGGAATTCAGGAAAAATAGTTCATTATTAAATTATTGATGGTTTAGGAGCAAGATAATGTGAGTGAAAATAAGTTGTAAGATCTATTTTATCTCCTTCTCCCTCTTCCAGTATATTACTAAACTCAGAGTTTGAAATAAAGGATATAAAAGGTTTCCAAATATTCTCAAAAAAAGACAGTTTACCTTTAAAAATATATGTAATCTTTTCCATCGACAAACAAAACACATTATTGATCCACTTTCTTCCACAGTTATTAGACGCTTACACACGCCTGAGTTCAGGAGTGTACGATCATCTCAGTGAGTGTGAGTGTGTGTGTGAGTGTGTGTGTGAGTGTGTGAGTGTGAGTGAGTGTGTGAGTGAGTGTGTGAGTGAGTGTGTGAGTGAGTGTGTGAGCTTACACTCACACTCTCTCACACTCTCTCACACTCTCTCACACTCTCTCACACTCTCTCACACTCTCTCACACTCTCTCACACTCTCTCACACTCTCTCACACTCTCACACACTCTCACACACTCTCACACACTCTCACACTCCCTCTCTCACATTCACTCCCTCTCTCACACACACTCACACTCTCACACTCTCTCACACTCTCTCACACTCTCTCACACTCTCTCACACTCTCTCACACTCCCTCTCTCACATTCACTCCCTCTCTCACACACTCTCACACTCTCTCACACTCTCTCACACTCTCTCACACTCACTCACACTCACTCACTCACACACTCACTCACACACTCACTCACACACTCTCACACTCACTCTCACACTCACTCTCACACACACACTCACACACACACTCACTCACACACTCACTCACACACTCTCTCTCACTCACTCTCACACTCACACTCACTCACACTCACACTCACTCACACTCACACATTCACACACACTCTCACACTCTCTCTCACTCACTCTCACACTCACTCACTCTCACTCACACACTCTCACACACTCTCACACACTCTCACACACTCTCACACACTCTCACACACTCTCTCTCACTCACTCTCACACTCACACTCACTCTCACACTCACACTCACTCTCACACTCACTCTCACTCTCACACTCACTCTCACACTCACTCTCACACTCACTCTCACACTCACTCTCACACTCACTCTCACACTCTCACACACACTCTCACACACACACTCACTCACACACACACTCTCACACTCACTCTCACACTCACTCTCACACTCACTCTCACACTCACTCTCACACTCACTCTCACTCACTCTCACACTCACTCTCACACTCACTCTCACACTCACTCTCACACTCACTCTCACACTCACTCTCACACTCACTCTCACACTCACTCTCACACTCACTCTCACACTCTCTCACTCACTCTCACACTCTCACTCTCACACACACACTCACTCACACACACTCTCACACTCACTCTCACACTCACTCTCACACTCACTCTCACACTCACTCTCACACTCACTCTCACACTCACTCTCACACTCACTCTCACACTCACTCACACACACTCTCACACACACTCTCACACTCACTCTCACACTCACTCTCACACTCACTCTCACACTCACTTTCACACTCACTCTCACACTCACTCTCACACTCACTCTCACACTCACTCACACACTCTCTCACTCACTCTCACACTCTCACTCTCACACACACACTCACACTCACTCACACACACTCTCACACTCACTCACACTCACTCTCACACTCACTCTCACACTCACTCTCACACTCACTCTCACACTCACTCACACTCACTCTCACACTCACTCACTCTCACACACTCACACTCACACACTCACACTCACTCACACACACACTCTCACACTCTCACACACTCACTCTCACACTCTCTCTCACTCACTCTCACACACTCACTCACACTCACTCTCACACTCACACTCACTCTCACACTCACACTCACTCTCACACTCACTCTCACACTCACTCTCACTCTCACACACACACACACTCTCACACTCACACTCACTCTCACACTCACTCTCACACTCACTCTCACACTCACTCTCACTCTCACTCTCACACTCACTCTCACACTCACTCTCACACTCACTCTCACACTCACTCTCACACTCACTCTCACACTCACTCTCACACTCACTCTCACACTCACTCTCACACTCACTCTCACACTCACTCTCACACACACACACTCTCACACTCACTCTCACACTCACTCACACACTCTCTCACTCACTCTCACACTCACTCTCACACTCACTCTCACTCTCACACTCACTCTCACTCTCACACTCACACTCACACTCACTCTCACACTCACTCTCACACTCACTCTCACACTCACTCTCACACTCACTCTCACACTCACTCTCACACTCACTCTCACACTCACTCTCACACTCACTCTCACACTCACTCTCACACTCACTCTCACACTCACTCACACACTCACTCACTCACACACTCACTCACACACTCACTCTCACACTCACTCTCACACTCACTCTCACACTCACTCTCACACTCACTCTCACACTCACTCTCACACTCACTCTCACACTCACTCTCACACTCACTCTCACACTCACTCTCACACTCACTCTCACACTCACTCTCACACTCACTCTCACACTCACTCACTCACACACACTCACACTCTCTCTCACTCACTCTCACACTCACACTCACTCTCACACTCACTCTCACACTCAATTCAATTCAATTCAATTCAAATGAGCTTTATTGGCATGACTGTGTAAAATAGCACAATATTGCCAAAGCAATAGACATATACAAACATACGTACATGTTGATACATAAAAGTGAACAATAATAATAAAAAAAAAAAAAAAAAAAAAAAAATACATTTCAATATTATGCATAAATATATCACAATGAGAAAAAAAAAAATAAGTACAGAGAGCAGTTTAATGTAAAAGAGGGTTCAGCCCTTGTCCCTCATATGATGGCAGGAAGACACGTACTGCGCTGCCAGGAGAACACACTCTTCTTTCTCTCCCAGAATATAAGACAGTTTGTCTATGAGGCTCGCTTGTTGGAACTGGGGTAAAATCTGAGCTATTCGTGTGAAATAAGAGTCTCTGATGTGTTTATACTTGCTGCACTGGGTGAGGAAGTGCAGCTCATCCTCTACGACTCCATCAGTGCAGTGTGAACACAGTCTGAGCTCTCTGGCTCTCCAGCTCGGCTTGTGCCGGCCCGTCTCCACACACAGACTGTGGTCACTAATGCGATACCTCGTCAGGAGCTTTCTCTGACCATAGTTACTGATATCGGTCAGGTATGGTGCCAATTTATAATCAGACTTTATTTTGTGGAAGTATTTTAATTTATTTACTTGTGTGACCTTTATCTGCCAGTCTTGTATGTATTCTTCTTTGGTTATGTTCCCTATCCCTATCCACTCACTCTCACACTCACTCTCACACTCACACTCACACTCACTCTCACACTCACTCTCACACACTCACTCTCACACTCACTCTCACACTCACTCTCACACTCACTCTCACTCTCACTCTCACTCTCACACTCACTCTCACACTCACTCACACTCACTCTCACACTCACTCTCACACTCACTCTCACACTCACTCTCACACTCACTCTCACTCTCACACTCACTCTCACACTCACTCTCACACTCACTCACTCTCACACTCACTCTCACACTCACACTCACTCTCACACTCACTCTCACACTCACTCTCACACTCACTCTCACACTCACTCTCACTCTCACACTCACTCTCACACTCACTCTCACACTCACTCTCACACTCACTCTCACACTCACTCACTCACACACTCACTCACACACTCACACTCACTCTCACACTCACTCTCACACTCACTCTCACACTCACTCTCACACTCACTCTCACACTCACTCTCACACTCACTCTCACACTCACTCTCACACTCACTCTCACACTCACTCTCACACTCACTCTCACACTCACTCTCACACTCACTCTCACACTCACTCTCACACTCACTCTCACACTCACTCTCACACTCACTCTCACACTCACTCACTCACACACACTCACACTCTCTCTCACTCACTCTCACACTCACACTCACTCTCACTCACTCACACACACACACTCTCTCACACTCACACTCACTCTCACACTCACTCACACACACACACTCACACTCACTCTCACACTCACTCTCACACTCACACTCACTCTCACACACACTCACACTCACTCACACACACACACTCTCTCACACTCACACTCACTCTCACACTCACTCACACTCTCTCACTCACTCTCTCACACTCACTCACACTCACTCACTCACTCACACACTCACTCACACACTCACTCACACACTCACTCACACACTCACTCACACACTCACTCACACACTCACTCACACACTCACTCACACACTCACTCACACACTCACTCACTCACACACTCACTCACACACTCACTCACACACTCACTCACACACTCACTCACACACTCACTCACACACTCACTCACACACTCACTCACACACTCACTCACACACTCACTCACACACTCACTCACACACTCACTCACACTCACTCACACACACACACTCTCTCACACTCACACTCACTCTCACACTCACTCACACTCTCTCACTCACTCTCTCACACTCACTCACACTCACTCACTCACTCACACACTCACTCACACACTCACTCACACACTCACTCACACACTCACTCACACACTCACTCACACACTCACTCACACACTCACTCACACACTCACTCACTCACACACTCACTCACACACTCACTCACACACTCACTCACACACTCACTCACACACTCACTCACACACTCACTCACACACTCACTCACACACTCACTCACACACTCACTCACACACTCACTCACACACTCACTCACACACTCACTCACACACTCACTCACACACTCACTCACTCACTCACACACACACTCACACACACACTCACACACACACTCACACACACACTCACACACACACTCACACTCACTGAGATGATCGTACACTCCTGAACTCAGGCGTGTGTAAGCGTCTAATAACTGTGGAAGAAAGTGGATCAATAATGTGTTTTGTTTGTCGATGGAAAAGATTACATATATTTTTAAAGGTAAACTGTTTTTTTTGAGAATATTTGGAAACCTTTTATATCCTTTATTTCAAACTCTGAGTTTAGTAATATACTGGAAGAGGGAGAAGGAGATAAAATAGATCTTACAACTTATTTTCACTCACATTATCTTGCTCCTAAACCATCAATAATTTAATAATGAACTATTTTTCCTGAATTCCATCCCGGTTTCTCCCACTCTTCTACTGTACAGCGACTGAGACGGAGTTTCCGGAGCCTTTTTTTGTCGTTTTTTGTGTGTGATTTGTTGTTTTTCTTTTATTATTATTATTAATAATATGTAAAAGTGATCTAACTATTTTAATTTATAAAATTGTTGTAATATGCTGCCATAATTTGTTACATCTCAAAAAAAAAAAGTAAAAAAAAAGAAAAAAAAAGTCTTCGTATAACTGTAGAAACGTCCTCCTTCCCGAGTCTTTAAATCTGCACTGATTTTATCAAGGAAACGCAAGAATAACTTTGATATTATTAGCAATATTTCGGCTGGACTGAGTTTGAGTCTCTGAATATATCAGACTATATGAGCCATAAAAGCCTGATGAATCAAATATAATACTCAACAAAAACACATGCAAACTTTAATATTTATAAATATTTTTAAAATATATTTGGTCTTTAATAAACTGCTTCACGGGGTTAGGGTTAGAGGTGTGTTAATAGAGAAGTGACGGGGGTCTAGAGGGGGTCACGGGGTCACTGAGGCTCGGTTCCGGTCCTGACCTTCTGACAAACACTGAGAGTCTCGGGCTGTGTGTGTGTGTGTGTGTGTGTGTGTGTGTGTGTGTGGTGTGTGTGTGTGTGTGTTGCTCAAACAGAGAGCTAATGCTCTGATCACACACACACACACACAAAGTGGCGTAACTGTTTTAAAACGTTAGGATGGGACAGGTGTGAGCGGAGTGTGTGTGTGTGTGTGTGTGTGTGTGTGTGTGTGTGTGTGTGTGTGTGGGGGGGGGGGGGGTGTACAATATATGTACAATAAAAATTTTGGGAATAAATAACATAACGATTTCCAGAAACATATTTCAGTACAATGGGTTTAATTTGTCGTATAATGAGATCTGCTAATAATGTTAGTCATAGATCCGCGAATATCGCTTGTGTGACTCAGCGGCAGATTGAAACACGCGTCCGCGTGAAGACTGTATCCATGCCACTGACAGCAGCGGCTCACACACACACACACACAAACACACACTCTCTCTCTCTCTCTCTCTCACACACACACTCTCTCTCTCTCTCTCACACACACACACACTCTCTCTCACACACACACTCTCTCTCTCTCTCTCTCACACACACACACACACTCTCTCTCACACACACACTCTCTCTCACACACACACACACACACTCTCTCTCACACACACACACACACACTCTCTCTCACACACACACTCTCTCACTCTCTCTCTCACACACACACACGCCGCGGGCGTCGCGAGGGAATATGAACTGAGATGTGAATAATATACAGGGTAAGATCTGATGTTGGGCAGCTGTGTGTGTGAGCCCACTCAGTGTGCGTGTGTGTGTGTGTGTGCGCGCCTCTCATACTACAATAACAGCACTTCATCAGAGGAACATCTGGAAATTACTCTGATAATCAGGCCAGGGGAAATCAAACTGTAGATGTTGTTTTTCCACGGCCTCTTCTGGTTCCCTTACAGGCCTAATGACAACACTGTCACTCTCAATCACTCTCACACACACACACACACACTCCGCCGAACATTTGTCAAGCGTTATGACAGCTGTAATGGCTTCCACCCGCTAGCCTCGTCCCTGCGCTAGCCCAGCCGCGCACCGCTCTATTAGCATCTGACCGCAGCGAGCTACAGTGCTAATGAGAGGAGGAGTGTGTGAGCGGAGGAGTGTGTGTGTGAGAGGAGTCATGTGTGTGTGAGCGGAGTGTGTGTGTGTGTGTGTGTGTGTGTGAGCGGAGTGTGTGTGTGTGTGTGTGTGTGTGTGAGCAGAGAGTGTGTGTGTGAGTGGAGTGTGTGTAAGAGTGTGTGTCCGTGTGTGTGTGTGTGTGTGTGCGTGCGTGTGCGTGAGAGTGTGTGAGTGGAGTGTGTGTGTGTGTGTGTGTGTGTGTGTGTGTGTGTGTGTAGCGTTTCTCACCCGTCCAGCAGGTCCATGGTGGAGGAGGTGACGTCGGCGTAGACGAGTGTGTGTCCGAGTGTGTGTGTGTGCAGGTGCTGCCGGTACGTGTGCAGGCTGAAGTGTTCGGAGAAGCTCTCGGGAGGATCAGTGTTTATCACACACACACTCCCTCGCTCTCCCAGATCCGGCCCGGCTCCGGCCCGAAGCTTCAGGACTCCTGATCCTCCCGTCAAGCAGTGCAGGAGCCGGCGCTTCTGCTCCTGCGACACACACACACACACACACACACACAGTCCATGGATTTATTCTCACACTATGATGGTTTTGAATTGTTTGAAATGTGATTGGAATCACTTCAAAAAAGGAAAACATAGTTCAGTGCAACATGTCTGTCATTCCGGCTATAGAAAATGATGTGCTTGGGAAGTGGATTCCGGATTTAGATTTATCGGCCAATATATCAGTTATCGGCTTTGAAATAAAACGAATTATCGGTTATAAAGAATTATCGGTTATCTGCTTTAAATTATAAAGAAATTATCGGTTATCGGCTTTCAAATATAAAGAATTATCGGTTATCGGCTTTCAAATATAAAGAATTATCGGTTATCGGCTTTCAAATATAAAGAATTATCGGTTATCTGCTTCCAATTATGAAGAATTATCGGTTATCGGCTTTCAAATATAAAGAATTATCGGTTATCGGCTTTCAAATATAAAGAATTATCGGTTATCGGCTTTCACATATAAAGAATTATCGGTTATCGGCTTCCAATTATAAAGAATTATCGGTTATCGGCTTTCAAATATAAAGAATTATCGGTTATCGGCTTTCAAATATAAAGAATTATCGGTTATCTGCTTCCAATTATGAAGAATTATCAGTTATCGGCTTTCAAATATAAAAAAATTATTGGTTATCGGCTTTCAATTATAAAGAATTATCGGTTATCGGCTTTCAAATATAAAAAAATAATTGGTTATCGGCTTTCAATTATAAAGAATTATCGGTTATCTGCTTCCAATTATGAAGAATTATCATTATCGGCTTTTAAATATAAAGAAATTATCAGTTATCGGCTTTCAATTATGAAGAATTATCGTTATCGGCTTTTAAATATAAAGAAATTATCAGTTATCGGCTTTCAATTATGAAGAATTATCAGTTATCGGCTTTCAAATATAAAGAATTATCGGTTATTGGCTTTCAAATATAAAGAATTATCGGTTATTGGCTTTCAAATATAAAGAATTATCGGTTATTGGCTTTCAAATATAAAGAATTATCGGTTATCGGCTTTCAATTATGAAGAATTATCGGTTATCGGCTTTCAATTATGAAGAATTATCGGCTTTTAATTATGAAGAATTATCGGTTATCGGCTTTCAAATATAAAGAATTATCGGTTATCGGCTTTCAATTATGAAGAATTATCGGTTATCGGCTTTCAAATATAAAGAATTATCGGTTATCGGCTTTTAATTATGAAGAATTATCGGTTATCGGCTTTCAAATATAAAGAATTATCGGTTATCGGCTTTCAATTATGAAGAATTATCGGTTATCGGCTTTCAATTATGAAGAATTATCGGTTATCGGCTTTCTAATTTAAACAATTGTCGCCGCCAATAGCCTCGTGGCCAGGGCGTCGACATATAGTGCAGTTGCGCTTCAGGCTTCCCGAGTTCGAGTCCCGGCTCGTGGACCTTTCCCGATCCCCTCCCCCTCTCTTTCTCTCCAACTACGCTTCCTGTCAACTAACTGTCCTGTCATAAGACAAAAACGGCAAAAAAAACCCCACGAATTATCGGTTATCCTTTTCAAAGGAAAAGTAATGAAATTACAGTAATTAGATTAAATAGTTATTAATTACACCCAACACTATAGTGTACACATTATATTTGTTCCTTACTCTTTACTACTTGCTTGGATACAAACGATACAATAATTATTGTTCATTGGATCCAGAGTGTGGTGGTCTAACACACAGAACAGCCCATAATGCAAATACACAATGAACAGAACCAGTTTCTCCTGTAATCATACGCACACACACACACACACACACACACACACACACCATTCATTCTCAGTGCATGGTTTTATTCTCACACTATGAATCACACGCTTCATGCTTGTTTTTGAAGAAAGGGCTCATTTGATTGGCTCTGTCGTTAAAGACGCCAGTAATTAACCGAGCGATCGACGAGCACAACGATAATCATAGCATATATGCTCAGTGAAATATATCTGTGCAGATGAAAAAATAAGATCAAGTTAAATAAAAAGATAAATAAAAAATACTAATATTATGTAATTAATAAATGTATAATCATATCTGAACAGTGATCAGGATATATGGATATGAGGACGACTATTACCAGCTGAAGAAAGATCGAGACTCTTCATCAGTGACGGCCAGCCGAGGAAAACTCACATCTTCACCCTTTATTCAAATATTATTAAACATTTTATAATCATATTGCGTTAGTTGTGCTTGGAGTCGATTATTTAATTTGTGATAACGCAATGAGACATGACAAACTGTGAGACTTTGCCAGGCTGTCAAACAAAGACATTATGAACAAGCAAGAGAAAACCAACCAAATATTAATAACTGATTATGATGTAGTCAATGTTTGCTTTTTCCTCTCAGCTTTTTATTTTATATGAATTTTGTTTGAAAAGTAAAATAAAACCTGTATCTGTAGTTTGCCTTTTTTTGCCAAATAACTTTGTCAATGTTTAGCGTATTGTTCTTCCCTCATATTTAAAACATGAAATATTTTCCTCATATTTTTATGGTTTAATCAACCTTACAGGGTCATTAAAAACAAACATTCCCTCCATACTGTATATATTAATAAGGAGCACAATATTTCCTCATGTCTTAGGCTGACTGAAGTCAGGAGTGTCACAGACAGAGACTGACACCTAGTGGTCAGCTGCATTATTGATCTGTGATCTCTACAACTCCATATAACCTAAAAACACTACAACATAAAACAAATAGACACTGATTACAAATGGCTTATTAAATTCAAAATCCCTGAAAGTCCAAATCAGTTCTGGGGACAATGAGCCAGTAAATAATGAAATCTCTATATGAATGAGCAGTCTTCAGAATGGAGATGTGTGTGTAAGCCGCTTCTCCAGCCTTCATCCTCATCATCAGCTGTCAATCACAGCGGCTGAACTACACAGGCTCATCGGATCCTCCACACAACAAACGCTCAGTTTCCTCACGCTTTCAGGACCTCAGAAAGGCCTTTTCCTCAATTTGTGATCAAATTATTAAAATATCTAAAAGATTGGAAGACTACATGAAAACACTACAAGACATTTTCAAGATCTCAGTTTTTAAAATGATAAACATCTTAAAGTGTAAACTTATGAGCACAACTGTACCAGTTATGGTTAGAGCTGGAGATAGGGTGTATAAGTGTGTGTGTGTGTGTGTGTGTGATAGTGTGTGAATATGTGAGTGTGTGTGTGAGAATGTGAGAGTGTGTGTGTGTGTGTGTGTGGGTCACCTGGTGTGTGCAGAGCAGGTATATCGGGGGGTGTGTGTGTGTGTGTGTGTGAGTGTGTGTGTGTGTCACCTGGTGTGTGCAGAGCAGGTATATCGGGGTGTGTGTGTGTGTCTGTGTGTGTGTGTGTCACCTGGTGTGTGCAGAGCAGGTATATCGGGGTGTGTGTGTGTGTGTGTGTGTGGGTCACCTGGTGTGTGCAGAGCAGGTATATCGGGGTGTGTGTGTGTGTGTGTGTGTGTGTGTGTGTGTCACCTGGTGTGTGCAGAGCAGGTATATCGGGGTGTGTGTGTGTGTCTGTGTGTCTGTGTGTGTGTGGGTCACCTGGTGTGAGCAGAGCAGGTATATCGGGGGGTGTGTGTGTGGGTCACCTGGTGTGTGCAGAGCAGGTATATCGGGGGGTGTGTGTGTGGGTCACCTGGTGTGTGCAGAGCAGGTATATCGGTGTGTGTGTGTGTGGGTCACCTGGTGTGTGCAGAGCAGGTATATCGGTGTGTGTGTGTGTGGGTCACCTGGTGTGTGCAGAGCAGGTATATCGGGGGGTGTGTGTGTGTGTGTGTGTGTGTGTGGGTCACCTGGTGTGTGCAGAGCAGGTATATCGGGGGGTGTGTGTGTGTGTGTGTGTGTGTGTGTGGGTCACCTGGTGTGTGCAGAGCAGGTATATCGGTGTGTGTGTGTGTGTGTGTGTGTGTGTGTGTGTGGGTCACCTGGTGTGTGCAGAGCAGGTATATCGGTGTGTGTGTGTGTGGGTCACCTGGTGTGTGCAGAGCAGGTATATCGGGGTGTGTGTGTGTGTGGGTCACCTGGTGTGTGCAGAGCAGGTATATCGGTGTGTGTGTGTGTGGGTCACCTGGTGTGTGCAGAGCAGGTATATCGGTGTGTGTGTGTGTGGGTCACCTGGTGTGTGCAGAGCAGGTATATCGGTGTGTGTGTGTGTGGGTCACCTGGTGTGTGCAGAGCAGGTATATCGGTGTGTGTGTGTGTGGGTCACCTGGTGTGTGCAGAGCAGGTATATCGGTGTGTGTGTGTGTGTGTGTGTGGGTCACCTGGTGTGTGCAGAGCAGGTATATCGGTGTGTGTGTGTGTGTGGGTCACCTGGTGTGTGCAGAGCAGGTATATCGGTGTGTGTGTGTGTGGGTCACCTGGTGTGTGCAGAGCAGGTATATCGGTGTGTGTGTGTGTGGGTCACCTGGTGTGTGCAGAGCAGGTATATCGGGGTGTGTGTGTGTGTGGGTCACCTGGTGTGTGCAGAGCAGGTATATCGGTGTGTGTGTGTGTGGGTCACCTGGTGTGTGCAGAGCAGGTATATCGGTGTGTGTGTGTGTGGGTCACCTGGTGTGTGCAGAGCAGGTATATCGGGGTGTGTGTGTGTGTGTGTGTGTGTGTGTGTGGGTCACCTGGTGTGTGCAGAGCAGGTATATCGGTGTGTGTGTGTGTGTGTGTGTGTGTGTGGGTCACCTGGTGTGTGCAGAGCAGGTATATCGGGGGGTGTGTGTGTGTGTGTGTGTGGGTCACCTGGTGTGTGCAGAGCAGGTATATCGGGGTGTGTGTGTGTGTGTGTGTGTGTGTGTGTGGGTCACCTGGTGTGTGCAGAGCAGGTATATCGGGGTGTGTGTGTGTGGGTGGGGGGGGTCACCTGGTGTGTGCAGAACAGGTATATCGGGGTGTGTGTCGGCACAGTGCTCCGCTCACAGCTCAGACCCAGAGTCCTCAGGATCTCCGTCAGAACCTCGTAGCGGAGAGAGTTGCTCATCTTCAGCTCGGAGAAACCCTGCGCATCATGAACATCTGGATCCGCTTCCAGACGCACCTGAACACAAGAGGAGACGCACATCTGTGTCAAACACACTCAACACAAGAGGAGACGCACATCTGTGTCAAACACACTCAACACAAGAGGAGACGCACATCTGTGTCAAACACACTCAACACAAGAGGAGACGCACATCTGTGTCAAACACACTCAACACAAGAGGAGACGCACATCTGTGTCAAACACACTCAACACAAGAGGAGACGCACATCTGTGTCAAACACACTCAACACAAGAGGAGACGCACATCTGTGTCAAACACACTCAACACAAGAGGAGACGCACATCTGTGTCAAACACTCAACACAAGAGGAGACGCACATCTGTGTCAAACACACACTCAACACAAGAGGAGACGCACATCTGTGTCAAACACACTCAACACAAGAGGAGACGCACATCTGTGTCAAACACACTCAACACAAGAGGAGACGCACATCTGTGTCCAACACACACTCAACACAAGAGGAGACGCACATCTGTGTCCAACACACACTCAACACAAGAGGAGACGCACATCTGTGTCAAACACACTCAACACAAGAGGAGACGCACATCTGTGTCAAACACACTCAACCCAAGAGGAGACGCACATCTGTGTCAAACACACTCAACACAAGAGGAGACGCACATCTGTGTCAAACACACTCAACACAAGAGGAGACGCACATCTGTGTCCAACACACACTCAACACAAGAGGAGACGCACATCTGTGTCAAACACACTCAACACAAGAGGAGACGCACATCTGTGTCAAACACACACTCAACACAAGAGGAGACGCACATCTGTGTCAAACACACTCAACACAAGAGGAGACGCACATCTGTGTCAAACACACACTCAACACAAGAGGAGACGCACATCTGTGTCCAACACACACTCAACACAAGAGGAGACGCAC
The DNA here is from genome assembly GCF_949319135.1 of Squalius cephalus. Taxonomy (NCBI): domain Eukaryota; kingdom Metazoa; phylum Chordata; class Actinopteri; order Cypriniformes; family Leuciscidae; genus Squalius; species Squalius cephalus. The sequence goes on from NC_137145.1 coordinate 272,702, forward strand.
ATCTGTGTCCAACACACACTCAACACAAGAGGAGACGCACATCTGTGTCAAACACACTCAACACAAGAGGAGACGCAAATCTGTGTCAAACACACTCAACACAAGAGGAGACGCACATCTGTGTCAAACACACTCAACACAAGAGACACACATCTGTGTCCAACACACACTCAACACAAGAGGAGACGCACATCTGTGTCCAACACACACTCAACACAAGAGGAGACGCACATCTGTGTCAAACACACTCAACACAAGAGGAGACGCACATCTGTGTCAAACACACTCAACACAAGAGGAGACGCACATCTGTGTCAAACACACTCAACACAAGAGGAGACGCACATCTGTGTCAAACACACACTCAACACAAGAGGAGACGCACATCTGTGTCCAACACACACTCAACACAAGAGGAGACGCACATCTGTGTCCAACACACACTCAACACAAGAGGAGACGCACATCTGTGTCAAACACACTCAACACAAGAGGAGACGCAAATCTGTGTCAAACACACTCAACACAAGAGGAGACGCACATCTGTGTCAAACACACTCAACACAAGAGACGCACATCTGTGTCCAACACACACTCAACACAAGAGGAGACGCACATCTGTGTCCAACACACACTCAACACAAGAGGAGACGCACATCTGTGTCAAACACACTCAACACAAGAGGAGACGCACATCTGTGTCCAACACACTCAACACAAGAGGAGACGCAAATCTGTGTCAAACACACTCAACACAAGAGGAGACGCACATCTGTGTCAAACACACTCAACACAAGAGGAGACGCACATCTGTGTCAAACACACAACCCAAGAGGAGACGCACATCTGTGTCAAACACACTCAACACAAGAGGAGACGCACATCTGTGTCAAACACACACTCAACACAAGAGGAGACGCACATCTGTGTCAAACACACTCAACACAAGAGGAGACGCACATCTGTGTCAAACACACACTCAACACAAGAGGAGACGCACATCTGTGTCCAACACACACTCAACACAAGAGGAGACGCACATCTGTGTCCAACACACACTCAACACAAGAGGAGACGCACATCTGTGTCAAACACACTCAACACAAGAGGAGACGCAAATCTGTGTCAAACACACTCAACACAAGAGGAGACGCACATCTGTGTCAAACACACTCAACACAAGAGACGCACATCTGTGTCCAACACACACTCAACACAAGAGGAGACGCACATCTGTGTCCAACACACACTCAACACAAGAGGAGACGCACATCTGTGTCAAACACACTCAACACAAGAGGAGACGCACATCTGTGTCAAACACTCAACCCAAGAGGAGACGCACATCTGTGTCAAACACACTCAACACAAGAGGAGACGCACATCTGTGTCCAACACACACTCAACACAAGAGGAGACGCACATCTGTGTCCAACACACACTCAACACAAGAGGAGACGCACATCTGTGTCAAACACACTCAACACAAGAGGAGACGCAAATCTGTGTCAAACACTCAACACAAGAGACGCACATCTGTGTCAAACACACTCAACACAAGAGGAGACGCACATCTGTGTCAAACACACTCAACACAAGAGGAGACGCACATCTGTGTCAAACACACTCAACACAAGAGACGCACATCTGTGTCAAACACACTCAACAAAAGAGGAGACGCACATCTGTGTCAAACACACTCAACACAAGAGGAGACGCACATCTGTGTCAAACACACTCAACACAAGAGGAGACGCAAATCTGTGTCAAACACACACTCAACACAAGAGGAGCCGCACATCTGTGTCAAACACTCAACACAAGAGGAGACGCACATCTGTGTCAAACACACTCAACACAAGAGGAGACGCACATCTGTGTCAAACACACTCAACACAAGAGGAGACGCACATCTGTGTCAAACACACTCAACACAAGAGGAGACGCACATCTGTGTCAAACACACTCAACACAAGAGGAGACGCACATCTGTGTCAAACACACTCAACACAAGAGGAGATGCACATCTGTGTCAAACACACTCAACACAAGAGGAGACGCACATCTGTGTCAAACACTCAACACAAGAGGAGACGCACATCTGTGTCAAACACACTCAACACAAGAGGAGACGCACATCTGTGTCAAACACACTCAACACAAGAGGAGACGCACATCTGTGTCAAACACACTCAACACAAGAGGAGACGCACATCTGTGTCAAACACACTCAACACAAGAGGAGACGCACATCTGTGTCAAACACACTCAACACAAGAGGAGACGCACATCTGTGTCAAACACTCAACACAAGAGGAGACGCACATCTGTGTCCAACACACACTCAACACAAGAGGAGACGCACATCTGTGTCAAACACACTCAACCCAAGAGGAGACGCACATCTGTGTCAAACACACTCAACCCAAGAGGAGACGCACATCTGTGTCAAACACACTCAACCCAAGAGACGCACATCTGTGTCCAACACACTCAACACAAGAGGAGACGCACATCTGTGTCAAACACACTCAACCCAAGAGGAGATGCACATCTGTGTCAAACACACTCAACACAAGAGGAGACGCACATCTGTGTCAAACACACTCAACCCAAGAGGAGACGCACATCTGTGTCAAACACACTCAACACAAGAGGAGACGCACATCTGTGTCAAACACACACTCAACACAAGAGGAGACGCACATCTGTGTCAAACACACTCAACACAAGAGGAGACGCACATCTGTGTCAAACACACACTCAACACAAGAGGAGACGCACATCTGTGTCCAACACACACTCAACACAAGAGGAGACGCACATCTGTGTCAAACACACTCAACACAAGAGGAGACGCAAATCTGTGTCAAACACACTCAACACAAGAGGAGACGCACATCTGTGTCAAACACACTCAACACAAGAGACGCACATCTGTGTCCAACACACACTCAACACAAGAGGAGACGCACATCTGTGTCCAACACACACTCAACACAAGAGGAGACGCACATCTGTGTCAAACACACTCAACACAAGAGGAGACGCACATCTGTGTCAAACACTCAACCCAAGAGGAGACGCACATCTGTGTCAAACACACTCAACACAAGAGGAGACGCACATCTGTGTCCAACACACACTCAACACAAGAGGAGACGCACATCTGTGTCCAACACACACTCAACACAAGAGGAGACGCACATCTGTGTCAAACACACTCAACACAAGAGGAGACGCAAATCTGTGTCAAACACTCAACACAAGAGACGCACATCTGTGTCAAACACACTCAACACAAGAGGAGACGCACATCTGTGTCAAACACACTCAACACAAGAGGAGACGCACATCTGTGTCAAACACACTCAACACAAGAGGAGACGCACATCTGTGTCAAACACACTCAACACAAGAGGAGACGCACATCTGTGTCAAACACACTCAACACAAGAGGAGACGCAAATCTGTGTCAAACACACACTCAACACAAGAGGAGCCGCACATCTGTGTCAAACACTCAACACAAGAGGAGACGCACATCTGTGTCAAACACACTCAACACAAGAGGAGACGCACATCTGTGTCAAACACACTCAACACAAGAGGAGACGCACATCTGTGTCAAACACACTCAACACAAGAGGAGACGCACATCTGTGTCAAACACACTCAACACAAGAGGAGACGCACATCTGTGTCAAACACACTCAACACAAGAGGAGACGCACATCTGTGTCAAACACACTCAACACAAGAGGAGATGCACATCTGTGTCAAACACACTCAACACAAGAGGAGACGCACATCTGTGTCAAACACTCAACACAAGAGGAGACGCACATCTGTGTCAAACACACTCAACACAAGAGGAGACGCACATCTGTGTCAAACACACTCAACACAAGAGGAGACGCACATCTGTGTCAAACACACTCAACACAAGAGGAGACGCACATCTGTGTCAAACACACTCAACACAAGAGGAGACGCACATCTGTGTCAAACACTCAACACAAGAGGAGACGCACATCTGTGTCCAACACACACTCAACACAAGAGGAGACGCACATCTGTGTCAAACACACTCAACCCAAGAGGAGACGCACATCTGTGTCAAACACACTCAACCCAAGAGGAGACGCACATCTGTGTCAAACACACTCAACCCAAGAGACGCACATCTGTGTCCAACACACTCAACACAAGAGGAGACGCACATCTGTGTCAAACACACTCAACCCAAGAGGAGACGCACATCTGTGTCAAACACACTCAACACAAGAGGAGACGCACATCTGTGTCAAACACACTCAACCCAAGAGGAGACGCACATCTGTGTCAAACACACTCAACACAAGAGGAGACGCACATCTGTGTCAAACACACACTCAACACAAGAGGAGACGCACATCTGTGTCAAACACACTCAACACAAGAGGAGACGCACATCTGTGTCAAACACACACTCAACACAAGAGGAGACGCACATCTGTGTCCAACACACACTCAACACAAGAGGAGACGCACATCTGTGTCAAACACACTCAACACAAGAGGAGACGCAAATCTGTGTCAAACACACTCAACACAAGAGGAGACGCACATCTGTGTCAAACACACTCAACACAAGAGACGCACATCTGTGTCCAACACACACTCAACACAAGAGGAGACGCACATCTGTGTCCAACACACACTCAACACAAGAGGAGACGCACATCTGTGTCAAACACACTCAACACAAGAGGAGACGCACATCTGTGTCAAACACTCAACCCAAGAGGAGACGCACATCTGTGTCAAACACACTCAACACAAGAGGAGACGCACATCTGTGTCCAACACACACTCAACACAAGAGGAGACGCACATCTGTGTCCAACACACACTCAACACAAGAGGAGACGCACATCTGTGTCAAACACACTCAACACAAGAGGAGACGCACATCTGTGTCAAACACTCAACACAAGAGGAGACGCACATCTGTGTCAAACACACTCAACACAAGAGGAGACGCACATCTGTGTCAAACACTCAACCCAAGAGGAGACGCACATCTGTGTCCAACACTCAACACAAGAGGAGACGCACATCTGTGTCAAACACACTCAACACAAGAGGAGACGCACATCTGTGTCCAACACACTCAACACAAGAGGAGACGCACATCTGTGTCCAACACACTCAACACAAGAGGAGACGCACATCTGTGTCAAACACACTCAACACAAGAGGAGACGCACATCTGTGTCCAACACACACTCAACACAAGAGACGCACATCTGTGTCAAACACACTCAACACAAGAGACGCACATCTGTGTCAAACACACTCAACACAAGAGGAGACGCACATCTGTGTCCAACACACACTCAACACAAGAGGAGACGCACATCTGTGTCAAACACACTCAACACAAGAGGAGACGCACATCTGTGTCAAACACACTCAACACAAGAGACGCACATCTGTGTCCAACACACACTCAACACAAGAGGAGACGCACATCTGTGTCCAACACACACTCAACACAAGAGGAGACGCACATCTGTGTCAAACACACTCAACACAAGAGGAGACGCACATCTGTGTCAAACACACTCAACACAAGAGGAGACGCACATCTGTGTCAAACACACTCAACACAAGAGACGCACATCTGTGTCCAACACACTCAACACAAGAGGAGACGCACATCTGTCAAACACTCAACACAAGAGGAGACGCACATCTGTGTCAAACACTCAACACAAGAGGAGACGCACATCTGTGTCAAACACACTCAACACAAGAGGAGACGCACATCTGTGTCAAACACTCAACACAAGAGGAGACGCACATCTGTGTCAAACACACTCAACCCAAGAGGAGACGCACATCTGTGTCAAACACACTCAACACAAGAGGAGACGCACATCTGTGTCAAACACACTCAACACAAGAGGAGACGCACATCTGTGTCAAACACTCAACACAAGAGGAGACGCACATCTGTGTCAAACACACTCAACACAAGAGGAGACGCACATCTGTGTCAAACACACAACACAAGAGGAGACGCAAATCTGTGTCAAACACACTCAACACAAGAGGAGACGCACATCTGTGTCAAACACACTCAACACAAGAGGAGACGCACATCTGTGTCCAACACACACTCAACACAAGAGGAGACGCACATCTGTGTCAAACACACTCAACACAAGAGGAGACGCACATCTGTGTCCAACACACACTCAACACAAGAGGAGACGCACATCTGTGTCAAACACACTCAACACAAGAGGAGACGCACATCTGTGTCCAACACACACTCAACACAAGAGGAGACGCACATCTGTGTCAAACACACAACACAAGAGGAGACGCACATCTGTGTCCAACACACACTCAACACAGGAGACGCACATCTGTGTCAAACACTCAACACAAGAGGAGACGCACATCTGTGTCAAACACACTCAACACAAGAGGAGACGCACATCTGTGTCAAACACACTCAACACAAGAGACGCACATCTGTGTCAAACACTCAACACAAGAGGAGACGCACATCTGTGTCAAACACTCAACACAAGAGGAGACGCACATCTGTGTCCAACACACACTCAACACAAGAGGAGACGCACATCTGTGTCCAACACACTCAACACAAGAGGAGACGCACATCTGTGTCAAACACTCAACACAAGAGGAGACGCACATCTGTGTCAAACACACTCAACACAAGAGGAGACGCACATCTGTGTCAAACACACTCAACACAAGAGACGCACATCTGTGTCAAACACTCAACACAAGAGGAGACGCACATCTGTGTCAAACACTCAACACAAGAGGAGACGCACATCTGTGTCAAACACTCAACACAAGAGGAGACGCACATCTGTGTCAAACACACTCAACACAAGAGACGCACATCTGTGTCCAACACACACTCAACACAAGAGACGCACATCTGTGTCAAACACACTCAACACAAGAGGAGACGCACATCTGTGTCCAACACACACTCAACACAAGAGGAGACGCACATCTGTGTCAAACACACAACACAAGAGACGCACATCTGTGTCCAACACACACTCAACACAAGAGGAGACGCACATCTGTGTCAAACACTCAACACAAGAGGAGACGCACATCTGTGTCCAACACACACTCAACACAAGAGGAGACGCACATCTGTGTCCAACACACACTCAACACAAGAGGAGACGCACATCTGTGTCCAACACACACTCAACACAAGAGGAGACGCACATCTGTGTCAAACACACTCAACACAAGAGACGCACATCTGTGTCAACACACTCAACACAAGAGGAGACGCACATCTGTGTCCAACACACACTCAACACAAGAGGAGACGCACATCTGTGTCCAACACACACTCAACACAAGAGGAGACGCACATCTGTGTCCAACACACACTCAACACAAGAGGAGACGCACATCTGTGTCCAACACACTCAACACAAGAGGAGACGCACATCTGTGTCAAACACACTCAACACAAGAGGAGACACACATCTGTGTCCAACACACACTCAACACAAGAGGAGACGCACATCTGTGTCAAACACTCAACACAAGAGGAGACGCACATCTGTGTCCAACACACACTCAACACAAGAGGAGACGCACATCTGTGTCCAACACACACTCAACACAAGAGGAGACGCACATCTGTGTCAAACACACTCAACACAAGAGGAGACGCACATCTGTGTCCAACACACACTCAACACAAGAGGAGACGCACATCTGTGTCCAACACACACTCAACACAAGAGGAGACGCACATCTGTGTCCAACACACACTCAACACAAGAGGAGGAGCACATCTGTGTCCAACACACACTCAACACAAGAGGAGACGCACATCTGTGTCCAACACACACTCAACACAAGAGGAGACGCACATCTGTGTCAAACACACTCAACACAAGAGGAGACGTACATCTGTGTCAAACACACACTCAACACAAGAGGAGACGCACATCTGTGTCCAACACACACTCAACACAAGAGGAGGAGCACATCTGTGTCCAACACACACTCAACACAAGAGGAGACGCACATCTGTGTCCAACACACACTCAACACAAGAGGAGACGCACATCTGTGTCAAACACACTCAACACAAGAGGAGACGTACATCTGTGTCAAACACACACTCAACACAAGAGGAGACGCACATCTGTGTCCAACACACACTCAACACAAGAGGAGACGCACATCTGTGTCAAACACACTCAACACAAGAGGAGACGTACATCTGTGTCAAACACACACTCAACACAAGAGGAGACGCACATCTGTGTCCAACACACTCAACACAAGAGGAGACGCACATCTGTGTCAAACACACTCAACACAAGAGGAGACGCACATCTGTGTCAAACACACTCAACACAAGAGGAGACGCACATCTGTGTCCAACACACACTCAACACAAGAGGAGACGCACATCTGTGTCCAACACACACTCAACACAAGAGGAGACGCACATCTGTGTCCAACACACTCAACACAAGAGGAGACGCACATCTGTGTCAAACACACACTCAACAAGAGACGCACATCTGTGTCCAACACACACTCAACACAAGAGACGCACATCTGTGTCCAACACACACTCAACACAAGAGACGACGCACATCTGTGTCCAACACACTCAACACAAGAGGAGACGCACATCTGTGTCCAACACACAAATAATTTTTTTGCATGAGATAGTTCATTTAACCATTAAATCCGATTCCAGAAAACTAAATTAAAACTGAAAACATAAAAAAAGAAAGAAAAATGGAATCCAAAAAAAATTTACCTGTTAACCGTCACCCGCCTTTTTTTGTAAGCTTTCAAATGACATATAGTTGGTCAAGATTAGTTTAGGTTTAGTTTAAGGATATTACTGTTTTAAATATGTCGCGGCTGTGGCCCACCGGTGGGCCGGTGACACTTAAAGGTGGACTGTGTAATTTTTAGCAGCATCTAGTGGTGAGGTTGTGAATTGCACCTAAGAGAAGTTACGGTGGCCGACAGGAAGTGATGTCGTCGTCTGAGACAGCAGAGAGTAGCAGTTAAGCATTGAGGTTTATTTACAAAGATACATAAAAAAATGTATTTAGAATTTACATATCGATTCAGTAAATCGATGTGTTATTGCGAATATTATTGTTACTTGTTCATCATTGTGTCAGTGTTTTATTCGCTGACTTTAGCTAGCTTCTTTGCACGAAGAACAACATGGTGATGAAACGCGTTTGTCTGTTTAGGGCTCCTGTAGAAACATGTGGATGTAAGCGGACCCGCGGTGTGTGTAGAGAGAAACGCCTCATTCTAAGCTAATAAACACATAACGGTTCTTTATACACCACTGAGAACATAGTTATGTATGATATAGCATTTCTGTCAACAGATCCTCCTAAATATTACACAATACACCTTTATCATCATCGGATGCCCATTTTCCACAAGTAGGTGTGATTCTTTAGGGTCTTCATGTACAGTTTGTACCACACTTTAGCTAAAACTCCTCAATGGTTGTGTAAAGCACCCTCTTTACCTCCTCAAAAACAGCTCTGTTCACAGCGACCCGTTTCGGCGCACGTCTCTTTAACTGATAATGAGCAACTGCTCCATTACATGTGTGTCCACACACTGCAAAGACACATTTATATGCAAACACCATATACAAGTGAATTTTGCATCCGAGGACCCCTTTTAACAGGTTAAAATGGAATTTGAAAAAAGAATAAAATGAACAGTAATTAGTGAAGTGATGGGTCACCTGACACAGGATGGCCTGTCCGCTGTCGGGTCCATGGGTCAGGCGTACGATGGCCATCTCGGGCTGGTCCTGCTCAGTGATCTCTCCCCACAGCTCCACCTCACCCTCACCCTCCTCACGCTCGTACACACTCCCGCTGGACACCACACTCATGCGCAGCTCGGTGCCGTCGGCCCGGGTGAAGCTCAGTCTGCAGATCTGCTCCTCTGGCGGGGCCCGGGGCCTCAGGGTCACTCCAGCGGGACACAGGGAGCAGGACAGGCCCAGCACACGCCCGCCCCGGCTCAGGAACGCCAGGAACGCCTGGGTCAGCTGAGGCGTGAGCGGGCCGGTGCCGAGCACCAGCAGGAGTGTGCTCTCGGGCCAGGGCTCGCTCAGCGCCGGCTGTGGGCGGAGAGGGTAGATGGTGTAGCGCTCCGGGTCCAGGACCTCCGTCAGGAGCGAGCGGATCCTGCGGTACTGAAGATCACAGCCGCCTGTGAACACCAGCACGTTAGGAGGCTTCGCGCCGGACCTCAGCCGCACGCTCTCGGAGTCCGGCAGGTCCGGGATGTTCTGCTCCTCCTCGTCTGGGAGATATGGGATGTTCTCTGCGCCGTCGACCGGCAGGTCCGGGATGTTCTCGGCGGAGGCAAACCGGACCGACTGGATGGTGCTGTTCTCCAGCTCCAGGCACTCGTGGCAGCTGGACAGGTGCAGGTGGTGTCCCTCCATGTGCTGGTGATCCGATGGGAGCTCCGGCTCCTCCTGACCCGTTCTGGACAGCGCCGGCTCCTCCTGACGACTGGTTCTGGACAGCGCCGGCTCGCTCAGACGTTTGGCCTGGAGTCTCCTCTTCTCCAGAAGCTGTGTGAGCGCAGACTCTCTGAGGGACACGGCTAGGACACAGAAGGAAAAACACGGGATTAGTGCGACTCTGAATCCGTACACCTGCGTGTCAGGGCTCGACATTAATGCTTCTCAGGGACAAATGGATTTTTTGAAGGGGCGAGTAAAAGCGAATTTTATTTGCCCGACCGGACAAGTAGCCTGATTAAAATTTCGAAGGACAAAGAAATAACCAGGGAATCACTAAAACGAGAGAATGATTCTGATTGTATTCACATTTATTGTGAGTTGCGAACGATAGTGGATAATAAATGTAAATGTAAGGTTGTGTTGTTGAGGCTCGCGCCGCTTCATGATGAGAAATGGAAACAAATGAGCACAGCTCACACAAAGAAACTCAGTTAACAACATACTGCCAATAAAAATTCAAAATGTGGAGTTTTTATATTTTTAACATATGAATACAGTTAAGCAACATCCCTCAATGAGTGCAGTTTTCCTGACTACCATCACGATTGAAAATGTGACATTGAATTCATACAACAGTTCAATAAACAGTCAAAATGAAGTCACTTACATCTAGACACAATATTAACTATTTTTGTTCTGTTTCAACAACAAAAATAGTTCCAAAGAAAGATCACAGCAGAAACAGTGCATCTCACAGGAATACTTCATTAATGAATGATTCAGTGTTTTGAACGAATTGGTTGAGCCAAAGATTCAAGTCAAGACACATTTATATTTATATAGCACTTTTTACAATACAGTGTTTCAAAGCAGCTTTACAGAGATAACAGGAAAATAATGCAACAAAGTTTGTTTCTAGAAGAGAATAGCATCACAGTCCAGCTTAAAGTGTAAGTTGCAGGTTAACCACCACAGCCAATTAATGTGTAAATTAAAGTGCTATATATGTATATATTTAATTATTTCTGTCTTAAAATGTGTTAAAATAACATTTATTGGGGTTTCTTCGAAGGTAGCGTGTTTTTTCAGTTACTGGGTGATGACGTCACAAGAGGAACTCGCAACCCATACTCTGCTAGACTCTTACTGTATTATGGCTATCTGGAGAACGACTGAGGATGTGGGAAACCATCAAATTCTTTATGGACCACAGCCCTACAATTTTTAACCGGTCAGGTGTGAGAGAGAGGAGCCATGGCACTCAAAGGGTTATTAATGCTTGGTGTGAGGAGAATGAGTGGAGGGTTAGCCAGGTGTCCTGGTGAGTAACGTTAGCTACGTTAGAGCTAGTCTAGCCTGGTGCAAACTTAACCCGGATAATATAACGGAACAAGCAAGTCTTTTCAAAATATTGCCGTCATGTAGAATAGCAAGGAGGGACAACGACTGAAGTCATTATTTACTTACAGTAAGTCAGTCCAAATCAGAGCTGTAACGTTAGAGATGCACACACTGCACAGGCATCAATAGCTAGTCTCATCGCCGCCTCAAACGTCTAACCCTACAACCAACTTTTCTGAAGTTATGTAAGGCATCTATAGCTGCTAGCGTACGGCAACTCTACTAGTGAGTTCCTCTTATGACGTCACGCCCCATCTAGTGGAAGGGAGCGGGAGCGGTTAAAACCACTGTTAAAAGTGCCAACTTTTCATATTATATCAGCATTTTGGTATAAAAAAACAATGGTGGGCGGTTCTTATCTTTATGTTTAATAAACACATTGCATTATCTTCGTGAAAAATTTAACCTGCAATTTACACTGTCAGTTCAGCGATGTTATATTTTTTGTCTTTAAAAAAAAGTTATTAATTTAGTTCATTTATATATATATATATATATATATATATATATATATATATATATAGGCGTGATGTTATAAATCGCGATGTCATCGTCCAGCTCAGCTCAGTTCTCATATAATGCTGTCAGTGCAGGAGATCAATAATATTGTTGAATATTAAATAAAATGTTAAATTAAATGTCCCCAAATAAGCAAGTCAAGCCAATGGCAATAAAGGTGGGAAAAGGCGACAGTGGCAAGGAACCAAGTGTGTGATTATGATTCAGGCAGCATTATAGGTCAGAAGACAGATTGGTTTGAAGATCAGAATATTTTCCAGTTCCATCTGATTAAAGATCGGAGTCACGCCAGTATGGTGATGGGTTCGAGGATCAGTGCCGATGGCTGCGGTGTCGATGAGGCCTTCACAGGGAGAGTCTAGTTGAGACAATCTCTGCTGACACTTCAGGGATGCGTTGTGGTCGTGTCTAGGCGCAGGTCCTCCATCTGATCTGGATGCGGCCCGGATCCGGCTGACTACATCATGCGTTGTGGTCGTGTCTAGGCGCAGGTCCTCCATCTGATCTGGATACGGCCCGGATCCGGCTGACTGCATCATGTGTTGTGGTAGTGTCTAGGCGCAGGTCCTCCATCTGATCTGGATACGGCTCGGATCCGGCTGACTGCATCATGCGTTGTGGTCGTGTCTAGGTGCAGGTCCACCATCTGATCTGGATACGGCCCGGATCCGGCTGACTACATCATGCGTTGTGGTCGTGTCTAGGCGCAGGTCCTCCATCTGATCTGGATACGGCTCGGATCCGGCTGACTACATCATGTGTTGTGGTCGTGTCTAGGCGCAGGTCCTCCATCTGATCTGGATACGGCCCGGATCCGGCTGACTACATCATGTGTTGTGGTCGTGTCTAGGCGCAGGTCCTCCATCTGGTCTGGATACGGCCCGGATCCGGCTGACTACATCATGTGTTGTGGTCGTGTCTAGGCGCAGGTCCTCCATCTGATCTGGATATACGGCCCGGATCCGGCTGACTGCATCATGCGTTGTGGTCGTGTCTAGGCGCAGATCCTCCATCTGATCTGGATACGGCCCGGATCCGGCTGACTACATCATGTGTTGTGGTCGTGTCTAGGCGCAGGTCCTCCATCTGATCTGGATACGGCCCGGATCCGGCTGACTACATCATGTGTTGTGGTCGTGTCTAGGCGCAGGTCCTCCATCTGATCTGGATACGGCCCGGATCCGGCTGACTACATCATGCGTTGTGGTCGTGTCTAGGCGCAGGTCCTCCATCTGATCTGGATACGGCCCGGATCCGGCTGACTACATCATGTGTTGTGGTCGTGTCTAGGCGCAGGTCCTCCATCTGATCTGGATATACGGCCCGGATCCGGCTGACTGCATCATGCGTTGTGGTCGTGTCTAGGCGCAGATCCTCCATCTGATCTGGATACGGCCCGGATCCGGCTGACTACATCATGTGTTGTGGTCGTGTCTAGGCGCAGGTCCTCCATCTGATCTGGATACGGCCCGGATCCGGCTGACTACATCATGCGTTGTGGTCGTGTCTAGGCGCAGGTCCTCCATCTGATCTGGATACGGCCCGGATCCGGCTGACTACATCATGTGTTGTGGTCGTGTCTAGGCGCAGGTCCTCCATCTGATCTGGATACGGCCTGGGTCCGGCTGACTACATCATGCGTTGTGGTCGTGTCTAGGCGCAGGTCCTCCATCTGATCTGGATACGGCCTGGGTCCGGCTGACTGCATCATGTGTTGTGGTCGTGTCTAGGCGCAGGTCCTCCATCTGATCTGGATACGGCCCAGATCCAGCTGACTACATCATGTGTTGTGGTCGTGTCTAGGCGCATGTCCTCCATCTGATCTGGATACAGCTCAGATCCGGCTGACTACATCATGCGTTGTGGTCGTGTTTAGGCGCAGGTCCTCCATCTGATCTGGATACGGCTCGGATCCGGCTGACTGCATCATGTGTTGTGGTGGTATCTAGGCGCAGGTCCTCCATCTGATCTGGATACGACTCGGATCCGGCTGACTGCATCATGTGTTGTGGTCGTGTTTAGGCGCAGGTCCACCATCTGATCTGGATACGGCTCGGATCCGGCTGACTGCATCATGTGTTGTGGTCGTGTCTAGGTGCAGGTCCACCATCTGATCTGGTTACGGCCCGGATCCGGCTGACTGCATCATGTGTTGTGGTCGTGTCTAGGCGCAGGTCCACCATCTGATCTGGATCCGGCTGACTACATCATGTGTTGTGGTGGTGTCTAGGCGCAGGTCCACCATCTGATCTGGATACGGCCCGGATCCGGCTGACTACATCATGTGTTGTGGTGGTGTCTAGGCGCAGGTCCTCCATCTGATCTGGATACGGCCCGGATCCGGCTGACTACATCATGTGTTGTGGTGGTGTCTAGGTGCAGGTCCACCATCTGATCTGGATACGGCCTGGATCCGGCTGACTACATCATGCGTTGTGGTCGCGTCTAGGCGCAGGTCCACCATCTGATCTGGATACGGCCCGGATCCGGCTGACTACATCATGTGTTGTGGTGGTGTCTAGGCGCAGGTCCTCCATCTGATCTGGATACGGCCCGGATCCGGCTGACTACATCATGTGTTGTGGTGGTGTCTAGGCGCAGGTCCTCCATCTGATCTGGATACGGCCCGGATCCGGCTGACTACATCATGTGTTGTGGTGGTGTCTAGGCGCAGGTCCTCCATCTGATCTGGATACGGCCCGGATCCGGCTGACTACATCATGCGTTGTGGTCGTGTCTAGGCGCAGGTCCTCCATCTGATCTGGATACGGCCCGGATCCGGCTGACTGCATCATGTGTTGTGGTAGTGTCTAGGCGCAGGTCCTCCATCTGATCTGGATACGGCCCGGATCCGGCTGACTGCATCATGTGTTGTGGTCGTGTCTAGGCGCAGGTCCACCATCTGATCTGGATACGGCCCGGATCCGGCTGACTACATCATGTGTTGTGGTGGTGTCTAGGCGCAGGTCCTCCATCTGATCTGGATACGGCCCGGATCCGGCTGACTACATCATGTGTTGTGGTGGTGTCTAGGCGCAGGTCCTCCATCTGATCTGGATACGGCCCGGATCCGGCTGACTGCATCATGTGTTGTGGTCGTGTCTAGGCGCAGGTCCTCCATCTGATCTGGATACGGCCCGGATCCGGCTGACTGCATCATGTGTTGTGGTAGTGTCTAGGCGCAGATCCTCCATCTGATCTGGATACGGCCCGGATCCGGCTGACTACATCATGTGTTGTGGTGGTGTCTAGGCGCAGGTCCTCCATCTGATCTGGATACGGCCCGGATCCGGCTGACTGCATCATGTGTTGTGGTCGTGTCTAGGCGCAGGTCCACCATCTGATCTGGATACGGCCCGGATCCGGCTGACTACATCATGTGTTGTGGTGGTGTCTAGGCGCAGGTCCTCCATCTGATCTGGATACGGCCCGGATCCGGCTGACTACATCATGTGTTGTGGTGGTGTCTAGGCGCAGGTCCTCCATCTGATCTGGATACGGCCCGGATCCGGCTGACTGCATCATGTGTTGTGGTCGTGTCTAGGCGCAGGTCCTCCATCTGATCTGGATACGGCCCGGATCCGGCTGACTGCATCATGTGTTGTGGTAGTGTCTAGGCGCAGATCCTCCATCTGATCTGGATACGGCCCGGATCCGGCTGACTGCATCATGTGTTGTGGTCGTGTCTAGGCGCAGATCCTCCATCTGATCTGGATACGGCCCGGATCCGGCTGACTACATCATCAGTCCTACCTAGGGTAACAGTCCTATAGTGTCTTATTATTCTAACTGAATTTATTGATAAAAATTTAGGAATTTAAATAGAAAGATGAAGCATACATTTAATAAGATTAGAGGAGAAAATGCTCATTAAAGAAGATATGACAATATGCAGATTTAAATATATCAAAGCTGATTGAACACTGATGAGAATATTGCTTCAGAACAAATTAAATTTACAACACAAATAGTTTTATTTTTTTCCAGACAAGCAACTTTTTTACTCGAACATGTGAATGACAGATTTAGTTGAAGGGCAAGCACATGAAAAGGCTTAATGTCGAGCCCTGATGACGACGCTGGCTGGGATGAAACTCACACACTATCTTTTCAGGTATGAGCCCGTTTTCCATACGCAGACGATCCTCCATAAAGGCCACGCCGAGCCGGCTGAAGTTCTCCAGGCTGGCCTCGGCTACGGCCCGGTACGGCTGGCCCGGACTGCAGGCCAACGGGAGACAGTAATCTGACCAGTTCAGCACCTGAAACACACATGCACACACACACACACACAAGTATGGATTTAAACTAGTGGTGGGCCGTTATCGGCGTTAACGTGAGACTCTTATCGGACGATAAAAAAAATATCGCCGTTAATCTATACTCAAAGTTGGGTTGGGAGCTGGGTCTATACTACGCAAGCTATGATGACTTTCACCTTGATATTTTAGCGCGGATGTATACCTAGCCGTTACTACACAGCGCTAATAAGAGATCCAGTAAAGAAAGCATTTTAATTCGCCACAGAAGTAATAACATCGCTGCGAGATCTAGTGAGAAACATTCGCATTTTTCAGTTATTAACGGATCAAACAGTGCGTGGAAGCCAGGAAGAAACATTGTGCCATGAATGAAATATCCGGTGTCCACAGATCTGCAACATTCACCATGGATTTACTGTAGTAACACTGCAACCATGGAAGTTTGGCAGGAATAGGCTATAATGCTTTCAAGTAACATTACGTTGGTTTTATTTTGACATTATGAATAAAATTACTGCCCTCAAATGTTAATCTGAACTAAAAATAGACCTTTGTTTATAACTACTACAATATTAGGCTACATTTCATTTTTTCCAAGGAGCTGTTTTGTTTTATATGCTCATAAGAAGAGTCTATTATAGCTCCATCATTGCTCAAAGTAAAAAAAACAACAACAAAAAAAACCCTTCCTTTTTTATGTTAGTTTTAATAATAATAATACAAAAATCTCTGGCATTTCTTCACAAGTTCTTTTAAATGTCACTTTGTATTTAAGAAACACGTGCCCTTTAGTCATTATTTGGGTAGCACACACATATTCTGAATGCCTTCGGCAGAATTCAAATGAGCCATTTTAATCTAGATTAATCTAGATAAATTTCAAGATTACAGTGAGATTAATCTACATTAAAAAATTAAACTATGCCCACCATTAATTTAAACACATTTAAGTTTTGTTCTCCGAGGCAACAGTGGTGAGGAACACAAGCTCCATCAGGTGACAGACACCAGGCTCAGTTCCCGGGCAAAATGAACGAAAACTATAATAAGAGCAATAATAGTGATCAGGGCTTTCATCGAATTTAAAAAAACCTGCACATTCAAATGCAAAAACCATTCATTTGAATTCTTGATGTGTCAAGAGTCTCGAGACATGATGATGACATCACTGACACGTTGTGTTTTTGTTAGCCTATCCAGTATATGGCGCTGCGCTGTTATTGTGAGAAATGGCGGGAAGAGGCTTTTCCTGCTGACGAAACCCTCTCAGTCTGAGGCAGAAATCGTGCAACGACACACTTGATCAAACCTGCACATCGGTCAGAGCTGAGTGTGTGTGTGTGAGAGTGAGTGTGTGAGAGTGAGTATGTGAGTGTGTGAGTGTGAGTATGTGTGTGTGAGTGTGAGTTCATCAGCTGAAACACTGTCAACAGAAAGCGCTCAGCATTCGCTCAGATCAAGATGCCAGTTTGCTGTTGTGTGTTCATGTGGTTCATGACGCTGTGTGTTGAAGTGTGTTTTCTCAGGTTACTGATGCACTTTTGTAACCTAATTTTCCTTGCATGAACATTAAGAAAATTATATTTTATTTAGAACAACTGTTTCAAAAGTTAATGCACTTTATAAATTGATTGTCATTTAATTTCAATAAAAGATGCGATGCTTGATTAGGTTTATATTTGCTCGTTGCGCCCTCTTGTGGACACAGGAGACACTACAGCACTCTCTTCCTTTAACATTATTGCTTTTAGAATTTGAATATAATTTGAATTTTTTTTTAATATTTAAGAATGAAATTAGCTTTTAAGCCATTTTGAAAGCCCTAATAGTGACCTTTGACCTTTATGACTGAGACTATATCTGGACGCACTACATCCGTCATGTTGTCAATCTCCCAAGGCATCATGGGATAGCGCAGTGTGCACTGGATGTACAGTAAGCAGAAAGACATGCATGATTATTTTCACCCAGTGTTGTATGACTGCTGTGATTGTGTCCTGTCCACACACACACACACACACACACACACACACACACACTGAGGAGGATCTGAACCTACGGTCTGACTGGTGTGTGAAGCCTCTGGAACTCTCCGTCTCGACGAGGCCTCGATGATGAAGGCAACGCTTTCTATCCGCCGACCACACACCAGCGACGAGCCCAGCAGAGTCCACTTACTGAGGTCCTCACACGCCTGCGCACACACACACACACACACACTCATGAGCTATTCTCCATAGACGTAAAGGTTTTTATACTGTACAAACTGTATATTCTGTCCCCCTATATTCACACACACACACTCTCTCTCTCTCTCTCTCTCTCACACACACACACACACACACACTCTCTCTCTCTCACACACACACACACTCTAACCCTACCCCTAAACTTACCCATCACACACACACACACACTCTCTCTCTTTCACACATACACTAACCTCTAAACTTACCCATCACACACACACTCTCTCTCTCACACACACTCACTCTAACCCTACCCCTAAACTTACCCATCACACACACACACACACACTCTCTCTCTCTCTCACACACACTCTCTCTCTCTCACACACACACACACACACTCACTCTAACCCTACCCCTAAACTTACCCATCACACACACACTCTCTCTCTCTCACACACACTCACTCTAACCCTACCCCTAAACTTACCCATCACACACACACACACTCTCTCTCACACACACTCTCTCTCTCTCACACACACTCACTCTAACCCTACCCCTAAACTTACCCATCACACACACACTCTCTCTCACACACACTCTCTCTCTCTCACACACACACACACACACACTCACTCTAACCCTACCCCTAAACTTACCCATCACACACACACTCTCTCTCACACACACTCTCTCTCTCTCACACACACACACACACTCACTCTAACCCTACCCCTAAACTTACCCATCACACACACACTCTCTCTCTCTCACACACACTCACTCTAACCTACCCCTAAACTTACCCATCACACACACACTCTCTCTCTCTCACACACACTCACTCTAACCTACCCCTAAACTTACCCATCACACACACACACACACACACTCTCTTCTCTCACACACACTCTCTCTCTCTCACACATTCACTCTAACCCTACCCCTAAACTTACCCATCACACACACACACTCTCTCTCTCTCACACACACACTCTCTCTCTCTCACACACACACACTCACTCTAACCCTACCCCTAAACTTACCCATCACACACACACTCTCTCTCTCTCACACTCACACTCTCTCACACACACACACACCCTCTCTCACATACAGACACACACACACTAACCCTACCCATCACTCTCTCTCACACTCACTCTCACACACACACACATTCTCTCTCTCTTTCACACATACACTAACCTCTAAACTTACCCATCTCACACACACACAAACTCTCTCTCTCTCTCTCTCTCTCTCACACACACACACACATGCACTAACCCTACCCCTAAACTTACCCATCATCATCACACACACTAACCCTACCCACCACTATCTCTCTCTCTCACACACACACACCCTCTCTCACATACAGACACACACACACTAACCCTACCCATCACTCTCTCTCACACTCACTCTCACACACACACACATTCTCTCTCTCTTTCACACATACACTAACCTCTAAACTTACCCATCTCACACACACACAAACTCTCTCTCTCTCTCTCTCTCTCTCACACACACACACACATGCACTAACCCTACCCCTAAACTTACCCATCATCATCACACACACTAACCCTACCCACCACTATCTCTCTCTCTCACACACACACACCTGTGTTCACCTGCGGCTCGCCGATGTAAACGCCCTTGTCTCCGAGCTCCAGGAACAGCGCGGCGTCGCTCGGGCTCTGCGGGGATCCGGGGCTCGACTCTCGGTCCAGCTCTCGGAAGCTCAGGCTCCTCCGGCCCCCGCTCAGCCGCTCCAGAGCCCCGCGGATCACGGCCGTGTAGCAACGCTGGAACCGCAGCCACAGGTACAGGTAACACAGCGTGATCAGCATCGTTCTGCGCATGAGCAGAGTCTCCCGAGGAGTCTCGGGCCCGCGGTCATCTCCCCGTGCCTGTCAGTCAGAGCCCGCAGACTCCACCTCTTCCAGTTCCGGCACACGCACGCGCACACACACACACGTCTAAATAATGATCACTCTCTGAGATATTCACACTTCTCAGCTCGTGTCGCTCTGGTGTCTGTGAAAGTTCATCAGTGTCTTTATTCCGATGTAAAATACGCCAGAATCGCTTCTGACGCAAACGGTGCGGTCACGTGACTCCTGTTACTTTTCCCAGCGCGGATTAAATCGGACCAATCACAGTCGCTTTGGGTGAACGCGCAGGATTCAGCGGACCTGGAGGAAGACCATGTGTTGAAATATGCTTTCTTGGATGATAAAACAGAAAATGTGTTGTGTATCTTAGTTTGATTGATTAAAATGACAAAAAAATAATTTACATGCAGAGATTAGCTGTAACACAAGTTGCTGTTTTTAAATCGTAATTTTAAGTGGTATTGAAGACATTAAACATCTGAAAGGATTAGTTCTCTCACAAAATGATTATTTACTCCGCCATGTTGTTGAAAACACGAAGATCTTCTGAAGAAAGTTTCAACGGTTTCTTCAAACCCCATCGAACAAAATCACACAGATATTTTTCAAAATGTCTAATTTTTCTTTCCACAGAAGAAAAAGTCATACAGGTTGTTTTTTCGTGGTTTCTGCAGGGATCTTCAATTTAAATTTAATGCCTTTTTTTTTTTTTTCATTTTTAATACCATACCCGACCCATGACTATCCACGGATATTATATGTGTGAGTATATAGCTAATAGCTATATATATATATATATGCTGTCAATCAATTTAAAAAAATAACTTTTTTTCCCGCAATTAAAACACTTAAATTTGTTTAGGTTTATATTAGTTTATATATTTTATAATGTAATAATTTCAGTTAATCTAAAATGAATGTAGAGACAACATAAAGGCCAGTCTCACTGATACTAATACTGTACAGCTATTGATATCTGGATAAAACTTAATTCTCCCCCCTAATTTTAAACATTAATTATAACTAGGGGTGTGACGGTTAGCATATAACCGTGAGACCGACGGTTATAGTTGAACACCGTCATTAGAACTCTATAAACGCCAAAACTGTGTTTTTAAAATATTTTTTACACATTTTTTTATCATAGAGAATGTTTAAATACTAATTAAAAACAACTGTTAACAGTCTGTGTTATTAATGGTCTACGTCGTTTCCAACTGTATTTGATTCTTTGCCAAGTACCCCCTGGACATGGTTTTGAAGTTTTGTTTTGTAAATTGCCAGACATGATTTTTACCACTTCATTAAGTTTTGCTTTGTAGAAAGCCTTTCTTTAAAGCGAATTTCATTTTGTACAAATTGTATCTTAATTTTAATAAATGTTTCATCAACCAATTGCATGTATTTAATAAATAAAAAGCAAATATAGCAGACAATATAATAACCGTGACATGGAAGCGCCGGCGCGCCACGTTCACTTGCATTGCGAACTAGAGCGCATCTCATCGTAAATGAATAACTCAGCGTAGGCCTCATACATTAGCATTAAATATCTTTGCTGCATCCTTTCTAGAACAGACAAGGGCTTTCTTGCGGCTCGCACCAGCAGAGCATTGCATCGTCCATAGGCCGCAAAACAATCAGCGGATGGCGGGCGGGTGCGGCTTTGAAATCTGGACAAAAAACGTTGGTGCGGATGATGAGTTTTGTGATGCGGTTGCGGATGAAATAATACCCTGTCCGCGTATCTCTATAATTGAAAACTACACAAATATTAATTTTATTTTTTTAATTTAGGCGATCAAGTAGTAATCACTATTGAAGCTACAAGAGTTATTCAGTCAATAGCAGAGAGTAATTTTCTCTGGTGCCTTTGTTCTGTGATTAACTTTACTGACAGAAAGCTTATTTGCTGCTGTCCCTTTAAGAGCAGCCGCTGCTGTACGACACATCTCACACGCGCCTCATTCTCTCACAACTCTTTGCGTTCATTTAAGACTTTATTTCACTAATTTAAGACTGCTCTTATGTTATAAGGATACTCACAAAACAGACATTTTGGCATAATTGTGTGTTATTGTTCGTTCAACCGCGAAAAAGGACCGTTTTCTGGCGAGCAGTCTGTGCGCACGATACTGGCGCGTCTTCTGTGTGTGTGTGTGTGTGTGTGTGTGTCAGGACATGCACAGGCAGCGCGTTTAAAAGCATTTACATGAATAAGAGGGGGATCATATAATGTAACGCTACCCAAACACAGACTGTAAAAAAATAGTACCCAAAGGATGACAAAAATTAACGAATGCTGCGTTTTGCGTTAAATATTTTAAGACGTTAAATTGGACAAAAAATAATCTCATGCGTTAACGAGTAAAAAACCCCGCAAAGTGAGCTTCAACAGCTGATGTCAAGCTGCTGAGGGAAAGTTACTACACATAGTTAACTGCTGTCTGCATTTTACCGTCGATGTGTGGCGGTCAGACTGCATATGAGATTTTACGGCGTTGATTCCCATTGTAGCTACTCAACTTAGATACCTTTTTACAAACGCTGCAAAATCCTTCTTTATTTTGACCACCAACGGGCTGCAATAACCATGTTCTAAATATTTTGTCTTCCTTGCACTTTCCCAGTTTTCTGGTCTAGTCTTGTTCCTGCTGTTCAAAATGACTCGCTTCACCTCCGCAACTTCGCTCCGGCAGGAGGCCGTCACCACACTGGTTCCGCGTGTTTATCACACTAACGTACATATTCTGCGACAGCAAATAAAAATTATTATGAAGGCTATATTCAAATAAAGTGATAATATAAAAATTTCTTCCAAACGATAAAAAATAGAATGCCTGTAGCATTACAATTTAATGCTTTTTAATGCCATTTAAGGCCTTAATTATCGCAAAATCCATTTAATGACTTTTAATGCCCCGCGGAAACCCTGTTTTTGGGTAAAAGAGTGTGGGAAAGAAAAGAAGGATCGAGATTAAGCATTAAACACAAGTCTATATTGTTTCTGAACTAATTTGGCGATTTAAATAATTGTCACATGATTCCTGTGGATGTAAGAACGAGCTCATTAACAGAACTGGAGTCGCGTTCATTCACACAGACGCATGTCTTCACTACTGATAACATATATAATGTTTTATGAAGTAAAAGTAGCTCACCTCGAGAGAAACGCGCTGCTCGTGTCCGTCTCTGCTTCAGCGAGTCATTCCAATATTAATCTAAATTAATCATCAATGCTCATAGAAATGTAACTTACTGCTCAGTAAAAAAAAAAAAAAAAAAAAAAAAAAAAAAAAATTCAATTACAAAATGAAATAATCACACTAAACCCATAATGAAAATACAGAATAAAATCGTATTCATGATATGGGCCATTATAAAACTTACAAAGTAAACAGGCTTGAAACGATCTAATTATTTCTCAAGTAGAAGCAAAATTATGGTTTTCTTGTGTTACAGTAAAGCATAGCACTAGCCATGGCCATTCAACTGTAAAACAAACAATAAAACCGTCTGCCAAATGCATTAATTTAGGCAACATCTAAGCATTTGTTTGCCAACTGGTTGTCCAAGAATATACTAGTAATTTCGTTGGTTGAGTTTATATGAAGAGCTGAGAGAGAGCTTAACATCTTCAACACTGTTGTGTAATAAAGAAATTAAATAACTTAAAGTCCCCGTAGTCAATGTTATCCCTTAAAACTCATCTTTGATCACCAAAATTACATATTTAAACGTTATTTCCGCGGTTCTATGAATATGCAAAAGAGCCCCGCCTCCACTCACTCCCTCAGCTCAGAGATCCACTGGTTGACGATCACACGTTGATCTGATTGGTTACAAGGTAGTTTGTGACGTCAGAAACACCAGCGATTTCAAAGCGTGTGTTTGAGACTGTCTTTGGTTCACTGCAGTTTTAAGGAGGAAATACTCAGCAATGCTGTCGACTTATGAACTTACACATGGTTTGTCTTAAAGCAGATTAAAAACACCACATAGACACATAAACTACATTAAAAGCTGGATTTTCACCTCAGGGGACTTTAAGGGGGTTAAAGGGAAAAAAGAATAGGAAAGACCATTAAAAGAACTAAAAACAAACCCTGTCTTCTTTGATTTGATTGGCCATCTCCGTCATCTTGACATTAGCGAGCGCTTTAACGACCCTGACAGACAGAGCAGCATCAGCACCTTCACCTCTGCACAGGTGAGACATCATCAGGACGACTCCAGGTCACATGGGTCCGCGGGAGCGACTACAAATGCTGTATATTATGACAGACAAGTAATAAACACACCGATGACACGTTAGTGAAGACTCAGTGTGTGTGTCAGATCCACACACGGCTTCACTCGCAGTGTTTTGCTGACGTCCGACTGTGGGAAACCTTGATCTGGCTCCAGACTAAACATGGGAGAGCTTGAAGAAATGAGAGAACACAGGCACAAGTTGAGCAACTTTGTTTTTTTATAATCATACATAAGACCGCTTGAATATAGTACAAAGGGTTTGTCCATTACTGCCCCTCAGTGACACGTTTAATTTACACAGAAAGTCCTGATCTTACAACCTGTGGATAGAGATCCGAAATATCCGTCTGTCGTTCATCATCATCATCATCATCATCATCATCACCACCACATGTCCTGGAC
Source organism: Squalius cephalus (assembly GCF_949319135.1). Classification (NCBI taxonomy): domain Eukaryota; kingdom Metazoa; phylum Chordata; class Actinopteri; order Cypriniformes; family Leuciscidae; genus Squalius; species Squalius cephalus. The sequence goes on from NC_137145.1 coordinate 298,185, forward strand.
CCAAACGAGGAGTGAGTGCGAACCGGACGGGAAGCCGAGGGGAGAGTCGGACCAGGGAGAGATTTCAAATCATAAAGTGTGACCTGAAACGCTGTTGATGTTTGTCTCTCTCTCTCACACACACACACACACGCGCACACACACACACACACACACACACCTCTGCTTTCAAATGGACCCATTTATTGAAGCGTGTGCCATTAGAACACAACTAAACGTAAAGTTAGTTCCTGTACTACGTATACTAGGTCACGCTGGAGTATACGAGCATGAGGCGCCGGCCGAGAACACACACCATACCCTGTCTACAATAGTAAAGTATAAACATCTACTCTCCGTCCGTGTCAACCCTAGAGTTTTGCATTTGTACTAGCGTCGTCATCGTCGTCAACTACTTTGGCCTGGAAGCACTGATACCCATTGACTACCATAGAGGACTTCCACTGCATGTTACCAAGTTGACTTAAATGTACTCAAAATACCATTAGGAAAAAAGTAGTGAGTTCTAAACTTCCTTTATTAAAAAAATATAAATATGTACATAAATTCTATTTCAGCTATTAAAATGGGGTCACAAAGTAAACACCTGAAGCCTGTTTCTTGGACTCCCTCCGTATGCCGTGACCACAGGAACCCTAGAGAACCGTCACACACACTCACACACACACACTCACACACACACACACACACACACACACACTCGCTGCCGAGAGAAGATCTCCGACTGTCCATCTGCTCTGGGACCAGCCGAGCAGCTCGAGTCCACCGAACCGACCGACCGACAGAACACACACACACACACACACACACACACACACCGACGGGACGCCTGAGCTCGTGTCACGCACACCGCCGATAAGAGCAAATGAAGAGAAAGAAACACAGAGCGAGAGAATCTAAGCGATGGCCTCCAGGATCGGGCTCTCTGTAATGTGCCAATCAAACATCATCACTTCAGTTCTGACAGTCCTTTACTGACATGACAAGACACACACCTTCGCTTCAAAGTGCAGAACTGCTACATTATTGGTTACAGACATCTATGTTCTATAAAAAAAACGCCTTTGGTACAATAAATTATCAAAAGGGAGAAACAAAAAGAGTGGTGTAAAATTCACAGCATAATCGTGAAGCCAAATCAAGAAGAAGCGGGGGGGGGGGGGGGGTGAAAGGAAAGTAAAACACACATGCTGCGCAAATCAGAGCGAATGAGCTAAAGCGTGAGAGAAGAAGAAGAAGAGAAGGGACACGGCAGTCCTGCGGCACAGAGGAACTCTGGGTAAGAAAGGCCTCAAATCACCGTTCTCGAGTGTGTGTGTGTGTCGCCAATGAAGGGTGTTCGCACGCCGCCCGAAAACACACGAAAGCTTTTGTCACTTGAAGAAGAAGACGAAGAGAAACGTCCGGCTCGTCGGTCTTCCTTCAGTCCGTAACGATAAGGCCATATTAAAGAACCACCTCTCATTGCACTCTGGGAAAGCTCTGCTCCAAGCACACGATCGCACGACATGAAGAAGAAAAGGGGGCGGTCGTGACACGCTAGCCGTCTCCCGCACGCGTGTGTGTGTGTGTGAACGAGCATCCGAAGCCATCTGAGACCCGGCTCGGCTCCGGCAGCGCTAGTCTCGCGTCCTCAGGCTAGTCAGGAGCTAGCGACGGAGCTCTGCTGCACACACACGCCCGCCATGGGCGACTCCTCGCGCTCCAGGCCCGGCCTCAGCCCCATGTGGGCCTCGGCTCTGTAGTGGCCCGGGCCCGAGCTGGAGTGGCCCGGCACACCGGTCTCCTGCCGCGGGTTGGAGAAGGCACCCAGCCCGGCGTGGCCGAAGCCCAGCGCGTGCGGCAGCGGGCGGCTCTGGTAGGAGTAGTGGTGGTGTCCGGTGGAGGAGGAGGAGGTGGAGGAGGACGAGGCGGAGGAAGACAGCGAGGTCATGGACAGGTGTGTGTGTGTGGCCTCCAGCGAGTCCTGCGTGGAGGCGCTGTGGGACGGGGAGTAGAGGCGGGGCCGGGGCCGGGCCGGACCCTGGCCGAGCTGCGGCGGGTGGTGGTGGTGGTGGTGGTGGTGGGGGTGCAGGGCCTTGGGCTGGTGGGGGGGCACGTGGAAGGTGGTCTCCTGGACGGGGTGGGTCTCTCCGGACGCCTGCTGAAGCCCGTCTCCCCCGACCCAGCCCAGCGCCGGCACGAACGCCTGTCTCGCCTGCGGAGCAACAACACACATCGGCAACATTAGCGCTGTCGAAACGCCGGAAAGGCTTCTTTCAAGTCAAGTCAACTTTATTTATATAGCGCTTTTCACAATGCAGATTGCATCAAAGCAGCTTCACAGTATTAAATAAAATAGTACATCAATGTTTGTTTCTAGTGTAGAACGTCCACGTTTGGTAATGCTGATCAATAGTATTGTTGATTGATTAATTAAATTAAGTATCCCCAACTGAGCAAGCCAAAGGCAACAGTGGCAAGGAACCGTAAAACTCCATCAGGACCTAATGGAGAAAAAAAAACCTTGGGAGAACCCGGGCTCAGTCTGGGGCCAGTTCTCCTCTGGCGTTTATGAACTAGAGGTCGGATTTAACTGTAAGATTAAAAGTATTATATGAATGCCTGGCTGAAGAGATGCGTCTTTAATCTAGTTTTAAACTGGGAGAGCGAGTCTGAGCAACGAACAGTATCTGGAAGACTATTCCAGAGTTTTGGAGCTAAATGTGAAAATGCTCTCCCTCCTTTGGTGGATCTGGATATCCTAGGTATGACCAACCTAGGATAAATAAATTAATATCCTAAATATTAGCAGAAATCGTTATGTTAGAGGGAGAAAGTGCTGTGTTGTCTCCTGTGCCCACAAGAGCAATGAGCAAATATAAACCAAATCACGCATCGCATCTTTTATTGAAATGACATTCACTTTTTAAAGTGCAGTAACTCTTGAAAATAAATTTCTTTAAAAAAAAATGATTTCCTTAAATGTGACATATTATGCCCCTTTGCACCAGATGTAATATAAATCTGTGTCTCAGAGTGTGTCTGTGAAATTTCAGCTCAAAATACCAGATCATTTATTACAGCTTGTCAAATTAGCCCCATTTTGGGTGTGAGCAAAAACACGCCGTTTGAACATGTCTCTTTAAATGCAAATGAGCTTTAGCCCCGCCTCCGTTCAGAAGAGGGCGGAGTCTTTACACGAGCTTCAGAGACTCCGGCAATAACAGAACAGGCCAATCTCCCTCATCCAGAATCCCAGAGTAACCAGTAGCGAGTGCAGCCTTACGGAAACATGTTTCTAACATGGTTAAGAAAACTGCCTCTTTTTCTACTAAATTTGTGCCCTTATGTCTTAAAACATGTTAAATCCTGCATTAACTTTTCATACCGTATTTTCATACAAGGTTATATATTTTATACATTTTGTAAAAAACAACAAAAAACCGATATGCCCTTTAAATATCATTTTACTTTCAGAGAAACTCTATTATGGAATCTAACAGGAATCTGTGATCGAGGATCTCTAGTTTACTTGTTCCTCAGTGTCTCAATCCAAATTCTGAATGTCTGTCGAAGATTTGAGGTTATGAGTCTTCATCTAATCCAGTGGCTAGCTCTTCCTCAGAGCATCTGGACCTTAAAAACATCAACTTCCTGATATAAACCCGTGCGCACACCGACTACAGAAACCGTAGCTGGAGATTCTGGATCAGCTGTGTGTGTAATGCTCGTGTGTGTGTGTGTGTTTGTGTGTGTGTGTGTGTGTGTGTGTACCTGTGGGCAGAGGTTGTGGCAGTCCATGCCCACTGCAGCACTGAAGTGTCCTCCGCTGTGCCGGTGCTGATGGGTCGGGTCGGAGCGGGCGCGACCGCTGGTACTCGTCCCAGAAGAACCTCCTGCAAACACACACGATCAGAGTCAGTGCCACAGAACTCTTCTTAAATAAGAGCAAAATTCGAATTATATTCAAATTCTAAAAGCAATAATGTTAAAGGAAGAGAGTGCTGTAGTGTCTCCTGTGTCCACAAGAGGGCGCAATGAGCAAATATAAACCTAATCAAGCTTCGCATCTTTTATTGGAATGAAATGACATTCACTTTTTAAAGTGCATTAACGTTTGAATTTTGAAAATATAATTTTCTTAATGTTCATGCAAGGAAAATTAGGTTACAAAAGTGCATCAGTAACCTGAGAAAACACACTTCAACACACAGCGTCATGAACCACATGAACACACAACAGCAAACTGGCATTCAGAAACACTCACTTCTGCTCTCTACATCTACAGATAGATCATCACACACACCAGAGTGCTGAGCGCTTCTGTTGACAGT
>NC_137145.1:305000-315000 GCF_949319135.1 Squalius cephalus
CCCGCCTCCAGGAACACGATGTATAGATTATCATGACAGAATATGCTAATCAATGACTAGAAGATTACTACACAACCTACATAAACTCATCAACTAACCATTCAGAAATGTTGTCTACATGTTGTCACTTCTTCTTGAGTCTCTCCATCATTGTCTGACTCCAGTTTGAACATAACAAGCTCTTGGAGCTCCGCCCCCTGCGCCGGGAGCAGCAGCTCATTTGCATTTAAAGGGACAGACACAAAACTGTGTTTTTGCTCACCCTGAAAAAGTGACAATTTTAACATGCTATATAAGAATATCTGTATGGTATTTAGAGCTAAACCTTCACACACACACACACACACACACACACACACACACACACACACACACACACACACACACACACACACACACACACACACACACACACACACACACACACACACACACACACACACACACACACTCTGGGGACATCAGAGACTTATAATACATCTTGTGGGGCATTATAGGACCCTTTAACGAAATCATGCCGAAAAATATTCGTTGACGACCTTTTCTTCCATGACTAAGACGTCTCGATCATTAAAGTCATTAAACAATAACTGTGACTATATCAACATGCAATATCGTTGACGAAAGAAGACGAGACTAAAATGTAGTTAAAAAATAAAAGCATTACTAAAAGCTCTCTTTGTTTCTGCATTACAGACTGTTTTTAACAAGCCGCTACGAGCTTTCGTGTTCCGGTTGCCAGATTTCAGGAATTTAAATCCCCCAATCAGAGCTTTTCTGTTAAAGGGACACGTTTTCTACCCGATGTTTTACTTAATATTTGCAATCTGGCAACCATGCGTCTCTACACTGATGAAGAGCAGCGGATGATCTGAACACATCAAACACAGACCAACATGTAAGCTGGAGTTCAGCGATCTCTATTTGAGATATTCTGCAAAATGAAAGAGTCCTTCAGCCAGTCTGAGTTTCTGACACTAAAACTGCAGTCAGACCTTCTGTAATAATTCCAAACATGAATCTCGACTATATTAATAAATGCACAAACGCAGTCTTTTTTTTGACTGTTGTTTTAATAAAAAAACATTAATTTAATTTGGAATTATGAGAAATTTCACCGTTTAAATTTGAGAGAAATGTCTTGTAGAGAATGGGCTAATTTCTAACAAATAGCCTATGAAAAAAATCAGGAAACTAGATTAGGTGAAATGAACCATGCACATGAGTTATATGAGACATTATGAGACTATACGAGACATTCTCTACATTTGTACTTGTATATGAAAGTGCAATAATTCTGTTGAAATGCAAATATGCATTTCTCAAATGACAACAATTGTTGTGATTATAATTTTAAGCAAAATCATCGTTAGCCTATTATCAATGTAACCATTATGCAGCATAACGAAAATATGCTTTCATTGACTAAAACTAGATAAAACGCCCAGGCTTTTAGTCGACTAACCCTGGACTGATGAAAACAGGGCAAGACTAAATATGATGAACACTATAAAGTACACCTGACACAGGACTAAGACTATGAGTAAAGACAGCTGAGAACATGAGCAGTGAAGTGAGACACACCCGTTTGCCATCTTTGGTCTTCTTCGCACACCACGAGCTGTCCGTCATCTTCTCGAAGAACTTCCTGGCTTTGGGAGCCTGTTCCAGGATGTGGCTGGGAGGGACCCCCAACACCTCCACGATCTTATTCATCTGGTCGACCTGCCGTCAGAACGGGCATCAGAACCGTAAGACAACCGAGTCACGGCCCACGCGAAGGACTTTCACTGATCTCTACTGGCCCTGACACTAACTAATGTAAACATGGCTTTCGTTGGATTTTTATGTGGCGATTCTTTATTTATTAAACATTTTATGTGTGTAACTATTACAACAAAGCCCAAGATCCGCCCACAATCATAAGACTAAATAAAAATTTTTTTTAAATTTTTTAAAAAAAACTGTGGACAAAACAATATGAAGTATCTCAAAATTGCTTTGTTGCTGTTCACACTAAGAACGATAACTATATTAGCGTCCACACCAACACACAATATCACTCTGTTTATTATAAGCCTTTGCTTCAGTTTCATCATTTGTACAAATAAATACAGAAGAGCAAAGATACAGACGAAGTAAACAGTGCTTTCAGCTATTCAGATAGGTCTAACAATAGTATTCAGGTATAGAAATCGAATAATAATAATAATAACACAGTACTATATAAGTTGAATAAAGATTAATCGATAACCAGTTTCCATTGTTCGAACTTTCAAATGACGTGGAAAACACTATCGTGGCACGACCGTATCCCAGAGGTCCTGTAGAGCTGGTAAGTCCCGCCCATCCGTAAAACCCCACTGGACCCTCTAGGTTGAAAAATCGTCAATGCAAGTGAATGGGAGAAAATAATTATTTTCTGGTCCCGTTTGAATTGTGCCATGAATGTGAACATATGTTGTCTGTGAATTTTTAATATAATTTTTAAATTATAGGTCCAGTGGGGTTAGCGGAAGGGGCGGGACTTACCAGCTCTATAGCTTTAGCGGAGCAGCGTGAACGTCACTGCGTGATCTACACATCGTCTACATCATGCGTTCGAGAACATCTGCTATAAATAAAGATATGCTAACTACTATGGTTTAAACCCGTAGCAAAACAGCATCATGTGTGTGCACGTGGTTCGCCGGCGCTATTTCATACATATACTTTGTAAAGTTTGGTCTCTAACTGCTTGCTGTATTCTGCTAGTGGAGACGTATTTGACAGGTCTATATGCATGTGCTAGGATTCTACAGACCTCATTTACATAAAAAGAGCACTACTAATATGTCAGCAAATTGAAAAGCACAAAATTTAACCTAGGCTCTTTTTGTGAATGTACCCGAGTCAAACTTTCGTGTAAAAGCATAATTAGAATGGAAACGCCTCTTTTACGATTGACCGTATTTTCGTTTTCGGCCAGCTTGCCTTGTGAATGGGAGTGCTACAGTGATCGCATCTAAACCGCTATTTCTAAAACACTAATGCGGCTCGACACAACACGAGACTGTGCTGAAGAGTCACCAGCGGCTCCACACATGAACTCCAGCACTGAGAACAGTGTGTGTGTACACAGAGTCTACTAAGAAGAAAGGTTTTGTACGACTCACTTTATCAGTTAGTGTTTCCAGTGGCTGAAATGTTGTCAGTCAAAAGTAGTCGATCTCCGAATTCGATCTCTGACTCCATATGAGGAAATGTCATGAACTTGTAATTTCAATGAAAAGCATGATAAACTTAGATAAAAAAATGATCCGTGAATTTTTATGGAAACAAGCTTTAGGAGCTCTCCATCTTTACTCTCCTCATGTTACACTGCATTCGGAGATCGACTACTTTTGACAAAATGCCGGCGGACACAGATACAGTGAGTTGTTCAAAATCTTTCTTTTTAGTAAACACTGTGTACACAAACACTGTTCTCAGTGCTGGAGTTCATGTGTAGAGCCGCTGGTGATACTTTGAGTTTCCATTGTAATTATGCTTTTAAACGATAGTTTGACTCGGGTAGATTAACAGAAAGAGCCTAGGTTCAATTCTTCCGAGAGTTACCCTTTAAGAGATGGTCATATTCCCTATATTCACTGTAAAGACAAGCTTCTAGGCTTTAAAACAACAAGCTTGGTAGAGCAAGTAGTTGTTAACTATCATGATAAATTAGTGGCGACCCCTGCCTCACAATTAAGAGGTTAAGGTTAACAATTAATAGATTAACAATGATCAACTATAGGAATTTATGTAAATTCACATCTCTACTTGTAATGATTGCACACCAGTGTTACGATTAACCTCATTAAAGCTGCTGAAGTGAGTCTGTCTTCTGGTGTTTGAGGGACATCAGTGACACACAGGGTTATTAGGCTGCCGTCACTTTAAGACTGAATGCACAGATCTAATATACCGACACACATGCAATTTCCTTCTCAACTGTTTACGTTCACTTCAGAATGAAAACTGTCATCGTTTACTCACCCTCAAGCTGTTTCAAACCTGTATAAGATTTATCCCTTGCTGAACACAAAAAGATGATGTCACCAAGTTGATGGACCCCACTGACTTCCACCATTAGTTCTTTCCCCTACTTACAGTCATATGCTTATAAATCACCTCAATTGTGCTACATATGATATGCAAATATTGCTGTTAAAGGTATATATATATATATATACACACACACACATTCCAGTTTACTGTTTACCATTCTCATGTATTTGTAAAATTTGTTATAAATGAGAATGTTTGTATAATTGTTTGTAAAGTGGGAGATTGATGTTTTGCGCTGAATAGGCTGCATGTAATTTCGCTGCACTCTGTTGTATAATGACAAATAAAGACTCTGATTCTGGAAGTCAATGGGGTCCACCAGCCCCCGATGGGTTAACCCCTAACCTGCTCACCGACACTCTTCAGAATATCTTCCTCTGTGTTCAGCAGAAGAGAGACACTCATGCAGGTCTGAAACAACTTGAGGGTGAGTAAATGATGACTGTTCCTTCAAGACTGTTCATGAGGACCCTCGCCATCATCTGACAACATTTTGTGAGTACGTGTCTTAAGGCCCTTGCACACTGAGCTCGAAACTCATTGTTCTGTCAATCACGCTTACACACTGCCTCCGAAACATTTTCCGCATGCGTAGCTCAAGCATTTTGAATGGTGTTTTGACAATTCAGAGCCACCGAATCACGAATACGAAAAAACGCATGAAAATGTGTGACTCCGTGTGCAAGACCCTTGGGAGACGTTGAGAGCTCACCTCGTTGGCGCCGCTGAACAGAGGCTCTCCGGTGTGCATCTCCACCAGTATGCAGCCCAGAGACCACATGTCGATGGCCAGATCGTACGGCATTCCCAGCAGGACCTCGGGCGAGCGGTAGAAGCGGCTCTGGATGTACTGGTATATCTGAGGACACACGAGCCACGTTACTGAACGAGCTTAGGAGGCAGTCAGACACACACGCTCCACAAATCAACACGCCTTCAGGCTGGACGAGTCAAATCCCGAACACACTGAAGAAGATGACGGACAGATGGAGTCACTGATAGAGTTGGGTATCGTTAGAATTTTAACGATTCCGATGTGATTTTGATTCTGCTTATCGATTCCTAATTTAGATTCCAATAAGGTAAAAAATTTTAGATATCATTCACATTTAGTCTTATTGCAAAACATTTAATTGCAGCTGAGTATCATAAACAAATATCAACAGGCTAAAGCAGCGGTCCCCAACCTTTCTTGCGCCACGGACCGGTTTAATATCAGACAATATTTTCACAGACCGGCCTTTAAGGTGTGGCAGATAAATACAACTAAATAAAATGATACGACCGGCATAAAAACTGGGGTATTTTTTAAACATAATAATAAACGTGAATCCAATGTGTAGGCCTACTCGCAACTTTATTAGCAGCGTCCTCGTAACATCGCGCCTAAAGACAACTGAGAAAGCCTGAACACAAACAGAATGCCCCCCAGAAGAAAATAATCTCCATGTTTTCGGTGCTGATGCGATGTAAGGGTGGCGCTGCCAATAAAGCACCTAAAAGCTGTCACAAAGAACCGGCAAAATTAATGATTCTGAATATGTAAAATATAGCAGGAGACATTTTAATTGTTTAACAATAAACAAGTGTTTTCTGTGCAAAGATGAAGTTGACGATGCTGACTCGATCTTCGCAGTAGGCCTAGTGAACGCGCCAGAGAGAAATGCACATTTCATACGAATTAGCCTACATAAGCAGAGAACAGTCAGTTTTCTTTCGTTTTGAATTGTTCTGTTTAAAAGTAGACATTTCATGCTTTCTATATCTCAGGTCTGTGAGGCGAGTAGGCTACCTTATACACTGAGTTTCGGTGAATTTATGAGACCAGCTCCAGTTCACGCGCCCACGCCTCCGTGTCGTGATTAAATATTTTCTACTATATTTACTTATTAAATCCAGGCAATTGGTTGATGAAACATTGATTAAAATTAAGATACAATTAATACAAAACGAAATTAAATTTAAAGACAGGCTTTTTGCTTTCTGTTTGAGGTCTCAGTGAAAGTTTTAAAGCAGTCTTTTAGTGCCGCTTTCAGAGCGCTCACGTCCGTAACGGAGAACTGTCCCGTCCGTAACATTGATTTTTGTTTTGTTTTTTGTGTGAAATAGGCTACATTTCTAAATAAATGCGGCTTATAGTCCAGTGCGACTTAGGCTATATATGTTTTTCCTTCTTCATGACGCATTTTTTATATATTCTTTCTGTGCGGCCCGGTACCAAATGTCACACGGACCGGTACCAGTCCGCGGCCCGGGGGTTGGGGACCTCTGGGCTAAAGAACTCTTACACAAGGAGCGTTTGACTGTGGTTTAAAAACACCATAGAAGAACAACTAGCCGAACTAATATAAACTTCAAGCATTATTAAAGACAATAAACACTCAGTGATTAAAAAAAGAACAAATAAAAAATTAGCAATCGCAACAAAGACACAACTGAACAAAGATACGATTGAACTAAACAGTGTTTAAGATTTTCAGGTTCAGAAATAACACTGCAGTTTATAAATAAAATACACATTACAAATATAGTTCCAGAAGTTATTCAGTGAAGAACACCAACTGAATGTGTTTCACACAGAAAACAGCGAGTCGCCTCGCACTTGAGTGGTTTTAAGTCATATTGAAACACTAACACAGGAATCGATAAGAGGAATCTAAATCTAAATTTGGTAACAAGTATCCGACCCCTGACCTCTAGTGTTTACGGTCCCCAACCCAGTGCCGGAGCCTCACCCGCTGGCCCAGCTGGCAGGAGCTGCCGAAGTCCACGATCTTGATGGCGGATCTCTTGGGGTTGCAGAGCAGGATGTTCTCGGGCTTGAGGTCGCAGTGGATGATGCTCAGCTCCGGCGTGGCCAGGAACAGCAGCGCGGTGCACAGCTGCTGGGCGAACTTACGCGTCAGGTTCAGCGACACGCCGCGGAAGTTAGTGTTCCTCAGCAGGTCGTACAGGTTATAGGACAGCATCTCGAAGACCAGACACAAGTGGTTCCGGAACATGAAGTGGCGTTTCAGATGCACTGCAGGAGAAAGAGAAACAGGCCATGATGACGCACACAGAGCACAGTGTTTGACTGACGTCACAGCAGACGAAAGACACAGGACGAGCTTTCCAGAGCACTTTAGCCAGAACCAGACGTGTGTGCATGAGTGTGTGAGCTGGAACTGGATCTGATCTGCATCCGTCACACATTCACAATCAATTCCTCTTCAGCCGTACACGAAAATCAACTCTAACCCTTCTTTATGCCTTTCCACAGTTCACACCAAGCACTGTAACTACAGCCATTACCCATGAAGATTTAATAGTTGTTCTAATTTTATAAGAATAGTCCACACCACAACTATAACAATAAGCTGATTTCCCAGCTGATGACACTGACAGCCAATCAGAATCCAGAGCGTTTAAAGTGACAGACGACGAATAAACAGAATGATATCATGCGCTGGTGTGGACGCTAATACACTATAGTTATCGCTATACTCACTCTCGGTGTAAACGGCCCTTCTGGTTTTCTCCTGAGAGACTAGTAATATTGCTTTTATGTGGTGAATTACTTGTTTTTTTTTAATTTTTATAAAAGTGTCTTTTGAATCATTTGATGTACATGTAATGAACATAGCAGAAGTAAGCCACTAATACTAATATACACTTAATATAAAACATGCAGTCTTGTACATAGAGTTGGATCAATACCTTCAATACAACGCCAGTCTCTACTAGCTTATGAATACTAACCCTTAGGCAGGAAATAACGGCCTGAATCTGTGACAAAACCCCAAAACAATTCATCACTAAGTAGTAATAATGTCTAGCCGCGTTTCCATTACCTTTGAAATTGAAAATTGAAAATACACCAAATGGACATTTTCACAAAGACTTCCATTTATCGCAAAAAAGTTTTTCCGCTCGCATGAGGAGGTTTTTCAGGCAATCCGAAAAAGAAATATTTTGCTAAACTGCACTGGAAACAGTTCTTGCGCATTTACAGGTCACCTGACGTGATGACGCGGTGTGTTTGGACAGAATACAAGACAAAGAATTACAGGAATACTGGATTCTAAACCTCAAAGAAAAGCCACAATCAAGACCTGGAAGCAGATCTGAGGGAGAAACACCCAGAACTCCTCATATGAGCCGCTCCCAGTATAAGGGTCTTTCCTTACCATTAATGACTGGATAACACACACACGTCTATAATGGCCAGTGCGGTGGCTGGGATATACGTAAACCCACCAACACCAGTCGCCATGATGTTGGGAATGACTTATAGCGAGAGGAAAAAATGACGCTTTAGTCGCATAACATCGGTTAATGGAAACGCCGTCATTTCACAATCGTTTTTTTAACGACATTTACGAAAAAATAAAAAGTTTTGTGCAAATCTGTAATGGAAACACGCCTACTGTTGTGAGGTTTAATATAATGTTATTAATTACATCCATCATACATGACTGACCTTATTGAACAGACCTGAATAAACACTGAACAGCAGAAGCAATCTATATGGTATCCAGCGCTGTAGAAATAAAGCGGACGTGACTGTGTTATCCGGTCAGATCGATCAGACGTAGAGGGAAGAAACGTTCTGTGCAATTATTACAATGAAAAAACACAAGCATATGCATTTCTGAAGTATGACCCGAAGCGGTGTGAGCGTGACCTGTGTGTAGATCATCCGGTGTGTTCGAGGAAGACGTCACCTGACCTCTGCGCCTCGTTCAAGCTCAGAACTGACATTTACATGAATTTATCATACATATCTCACTGAAAACTCTTGCGTGGTCTAGTGTTGATGAATCTGGTGTAAAACTGCGCTTGAACACAGACAGCTGGGATGCCGACCCTGGCCTTTATTTTTAAACATTTATAGTTCAGCATGACGTCTGCCCCAAATAGAGCGATTCATTCCTCTCTAAACACCGTCTCATACACACACGACAGGACATGACCAACAGATATATCACAGGGGATGTCACACTGAACCAACACTCACACAGAAGAAAACCAGAAGAAAAATCACTACGGGAAAAAATTTCAATTCATTTCTTGGACTTTCCCAGGCCTTCAAACGGCCGTGATGGGGGGGTGTAGCGATGGGGGTGTAGCACTGGGGGTGTAGTGATGGGGGGTGTAGTGATGGGGGTGTAGCACTGGGGGTGTAGCGATGGGGGTGTAGCACTGGGGCTGTAGTGATGGGGGGTGTAGTGATGGGCTGTAGTGATGGGGGGTGTAGTGATGGGGGTGTAGCACTGGGGGTGTAGCGATGGGGGTGTAGCACTGGGGGTGTAGCACTGGGGGTGTAGCGATGGGGGTGTAGCACTGGGGCTGTAGTGATGGGGGTGTAGCGATGGGGGCTGTAGCGATGGGGGGTGTAGTGATGGGGGTGTAGCACTGGGGGTGTAGCACTGGGGGTGTAGCACTGGGGGTGTAGCGATGGGGGTGTAGCGATGGGGGTGTAGCACTGGGGGTGTAGCGATGGGGGTGTAGCGATGGGGGCTGTAGTGATGGGGGTGTAGCACTGGGGGTGTAGCGATGGGGGTGTAGCGATGGGGGTGTAGCACTGGGGCTGTAGTGATGGGGGTGTAGCGATGGGGGCTGTAGTGATGGGGATGTAGCACTGGGGGTGTAGCGATGGGGGTGTAGCACTGGGGGTGTAGCGATGGGGGTGTAGCGATGGGGGTGTAGCACTGGGGGTGTAGCGATGGGGGTGTAGCGATGGGGGTGTAGCGATGGGGGTGTAGCGATGGGGGTGTAGCGATGGGGGTGTAGCACTGGGGGTGTAGCGATGGGGGTGTAGCGATGGGGGCTGTAGTGATGGGGGTGTAGCGATGGGGGTGTAGCACTGGGGGTGTAGCACTGGGGGTGTAGCGATGGGGGTGTAGCACTGGGGGTGTAGCGATGGGGG
>NC_137145.1:317500-442500 GCF_949319135.1 Squalius cephalus
TTAGAAAAGAACAAATTAAAAATTAGCAATCGCAACAAATAGACACAACTGAATCAAACGTAAAATAACACAGCAGTTTATAAATACAATATACATTACAAATATAGTTACAGAAGTTATTCAGTGAAGAACGAGTGATTTTCTCTTTTGTTGTTTGTTATTATAAGTGTTATTATAGAGACGGCAGGAATATTAGTGCCGTCCCTTTAAGAGCCGCACGGATCCACCATCCTGATAACGTGAGTGACGTGAGAGATGTGAGAGACGTGAGAGTCGCACCTCATTGATGTGTTTGTATGTTTTGATCAGTTCGATGGAGAGTTTTCTTAAGGGCGCAGACGCTGGATCCCGGAAACACTGCGGCATCCGCCTCTGGAGCATCACCATATCCGCAGTTACCTGCAACACAAGCGGCGTGTGTGAGAGCGGCTCGCGGACACACACACACACACACACACTCGCTGTACACGCGTACCTGTGAGGTGTTGGGCTGCGAGGCGCCTGATTGGTCCGCGGCGCTCGGCGGGTGAGCATCACTGAACGGCGGCGGGTGAGAGTGGGGCGTCTGCGCATCCATCTGCACACCGGCCGAATGGAAAGAAAACGAGGGGGCCAGCCGAACAGAGGAGGGTTTGCATGCTGAGGTCTCTCCTCCTGAAACACACACACACACACACACACAACTTCAGCACACAGACACACAAGCTATCTTGCTTTTAGTTTGATATAATTGAAGATCAGGCTATTTTTTCCTTCATTGTGTCTGTGTACGCAGCAGAAACGCTCCGAGCCTAAAGCCGGATCCGGTTACAGAACACCTGAAAAAGCTCGGACCAAAATGGGAGATCAGGGTGGTCGTGCTTCTGTCACATGACGACACTCAGTGCTTCAAACACACACTCTCACACACACACACAGGTCTAATCAGAGCTGATCGAGTGTGTTTATGACTCAGCATCAGGATCACACACACACACACACAGAACTCTAGCAAACTGTAAACAGCGAGCGCTCATACAAGGTCCTCAAACGAGATGATTACAGCGACAGACATGAAGCGTGACTGAACACAACCAGCCCATGATCCCACAACCACAGACGTCTAGACAACAGCTGAGCGCTCTAATGCCACAAATCTCAGCACAGTAAAGCCTACATGTGAGCGTTTGAGATGTTTGTAGATGTGACGGTCTGCAGCGAGCGGGAATTCTGCAGATCATTAAGTCGTCATTTATCAGCGTCTCTCACCAGCAAACACAATGCAGCACATTCACACTGGTAACCAGCGCTCGCAAGCCCAGCAACAGTGCTTCATTACCATAGCCTACCACCAGGAAGATGCCGCGCCATTGGCCAGCCGGCTAAAGCGGCAGCCAATCAGGAAAGGGTATGCAAATAACCCACTTTTGTTGCTAGGGCAAAGCTGCGAGGCTCCGTCCAATAGGAAAACGGGTAAGAGGCATGAAATTGAATTGCACTTTGACACATTTCCCAGCACAGTTTAACACAGTATTTGCTGACAGAAAAGCTCTCGGGTGAGGAACCCGGAATCAGTTAGTCTGAGGGACCCCGGAGACAGGCCTTTATTCCCAAACATCCATAGCGGAGCGCTCGCTTCCTCTTAAACACTGTAGTGTGATGATGGGAAGCTACATGAAAAAGGGACAGATGTTGCACACAGTCCGAGTCTGAGCGTGTGTGTGTGTGTGTGTGTGTGTGTGTGTGCACCTGTGGGTTAGTGTGAGGCTCACCTGTATGCATCGTCTTCTGACAAATCTCATATCATTGTGACAGGGGAGTCCATCTGCAAACCACAGCCCACTGCGAGAACAGCAGACAGTGAGGAACACATACTGTACCTGTGTGTGTGTGTGTGTGTGTGTGTGAGTGTGTGTGACATCAGCGTACCTGAAGCGACTCGCGAGTGGTTTCCAGGTGAGAACAGCCCTGGTGTTTCTGCAGGGTCTTGCCGTGTTTTGAGATGGTTGAGTTGATCTTCAACTTGCACAACCATTGGTGAAGATCTGCCGTGAAATTAATCCACACACACACACACACTACATCAGTTTAGGAGTGCATACTAACGTTAACTCACTACTAGCACAACATATAATCACACATTCTGTGTATGAGTGCCCAGAGACCGCAAACGCGCACTAGATCCTGCAGCCCGTGTAAACACACACACAAGACTTTCAGAAACACAATCACTCCAACATCAGCCTAATCTACACGATGAAGAGCTCGACATCATCATCATCGGGGTCTCCAGGTTAACGTTACACATCTAGATATGGTCGTTAAGCTTCTACTGCTAATTCTCCAGCATGACTTTCACACGATCGCGACTGTTTGATGCTGTAAATCAGTTTCGCGCACATGACGACAATCAAAGCTGTCAAAACACTGGCTCGCGTTAACGTTAGTTAGCCTAGCATGCTAACGACACAACACCCGCACTGACCCGCGCGGACAGCGGCAGACACTCGCTCCGTCGCCCGGGAGAGATGAGCTTGAGCCCTGAATAAACTCCTCATCTGTGAAGCCTTCACACGGAGCTGTCGATGCCGAGGCTAGCTGGACATTAGCTGCCCGGGCCTGCGAACGGACCGAAGCCAGAACGAAGCGGGCGAGAAGACAGAGCCGTTATTTCGACGAGCCTCCGAAAACGCACAGAACGCGTCGGATCTCGCCCGGATTGAGACGCGGCGAGCGGGGAACGAGGCGTCGGGATCGCTGAGGGAAGCTAACCGTTAGCCGACGCGCTAGCCGTCATCACTCACCGTGTCGCGCGCGTTTCTTTCTGACGAGAGGAGTGAAAATCCTCCGGGAGAATCCGCAGTAATTCCCAGCCGTGTTCCTCAGGAATCCCTTTCCCAAAGCGTGTCGGATGCAAAGCCTCGCAGAACACACAGAACAGCGAGAACTCTCTCGGTGAGCGTCGGCGCGCTCCGCGGTCCCGTCCGTCAGTCACTCATCCTGCGCGCGCGCCGCCGCTGGCCCTGGACAAAATGGCGCGCACGCGCGCGCGCTGCAAACCCGCGCACAGGACTCGCGCACTAAACTCGCCACACAGGGCTGCCCGTCATCGATACGACGCGCGAATCGACGATCGATTTCTCAATCGCTATCGAGCGCTTCGGGAACGGCGGTCATCGGTCCTTTGAAGGGAGAAAAAAAGTCAGGAACAAAATGGAAGCCGAGTGAGAAGGTTTCCATGACGACTGTCCATCACACGGCCAAGTTCCCGGATGACCTCATGACGCAGGAACCGTTCTCGGGGTTGTCATGGAAACTGCCAATCAATTTTACGTTTCTTAGGGCGAAGCGAAAGTGAAGGTACGTGCGCGATATTACACACTGTAAATATAATAAATCTCGTTTGTCCAGATATTACTGTAAACACACTTTTTGTGGTTTCGTGCATCGTCGTGTTTCTGGTTTTCTTCTCAGGACGGAGGATTAGTTCTGGTGAACGTAGTAAAGTTTTTATGAAAAGCAAGGAAGGTTTTGTCTAATAATATTATGATTATAAGTACGTTTACACAACATTAAAACTCTTTCTAAAGAGGTTTAATAACGGTTAAACTCGGGACACGCCCCTCCCGGTGACGTCAGAGATCATATGACAGCGACGCGGAAGCGAATGCGCGGCTGAGAAGATGAGCGTCTCGCTGGACATCAGGCTGAAGCGCGCGAATAAAGTGTATCATGAAGGGGTGAGAGTGACTCTGGTTCGGTGTGCGCTGTGTCTGCGGGGTGTGCCGCGGTTAATCAGGCCTGTGTGTGTGTGTGTGTGTGTGTGTTCCAGGAGCGGCTGAGCGGAGTGCTGGTCATCAGCTCCAGAGACGCGCTGCAGCATCAGGGAGTTTCTCTCAGTCTGGAGGGGCTCGTGAACCTGCAGCTCAGCTCGAAGAGTGTGGGGGTGTTCGAGGCCTTCTACAACTCTGTCAAGGTCTCACACACACACTTACTCAAACACTTACTCTCACACACACGTGACACACCCGCTCTCACACTCACTCACTCAAACACTCTCACACACACACACTCACTCACTCTCTCTCTCTCTCTCTCTCTCACACACACTCTCTCTCTCTCTCTCTCTCTCTCTCTCTCTCTCTCTCTCTCTCACACAGACACTCACTCACTCAAACACACACACACACTCTCTCTCTCTCTCTCTCTCTCTCTCACACACACACACTCACTCTCTCTCTCTCTCTCTCTCACACACACACACTCACTCTCTCTCTCTCACACACAGACACACTCACACAGACACTCACTCACTCACTCACTCTCACACACTCACTCACTCACACTCTCTCTCTCTCACACACACACACACACACACACGTTACACACACACACAGGGTTTTTCCTGGCTCAAAACGAGGCGGAGCTGGTAAAATCCTGATCATGTATTTTAATAAAAAAATAATTAAATGAGTATTTTTCGCTCGGCACCTCCAGGGGGGTCAGGGGTCGGCCCCGGAACAAGATGACGGCCCCGGAAAAGTTTGACAATTAAAGTAAGCTTAGTGTAGTGTTACCATGTTAACTTTAACACCTGCGTACACAGTTTCTAACACAATAACCATAACGCATAGTTCATTATAAACGTGGGATTATGAATTATATTGAGAACGTCCTACACAGAAAACATGCCGTAATGTACCTGAGTGTAAACCTTAGCCGCATTCATCGTGAAGCGTGCAGCAAGGTTTGCAAAGATTGATATAAATATTAATATAAAGGTTAATAAAACGTTACACTCACTTCTTCTTCTGGAGGTGCAGCAGGAACACGAATAGTTGGTACGATCCTTTTTTCAGGAGCAGTTAGCAAAACCAGCTTTATACTGACCCTCGTGTGTAAAGCAGTCTGGTGTGAGAGATGATTCACGCAAACATGAAAGCATTGACGCTGATCGAGGGGAATATTCCCTTCGAGAACACACTCAGCCACTGCGTCTTCAGCGGTTCGGGTTTAGGAGCATCAACATGATGCTGTGTTCATTATTACACCCAAGAACAGAACACCACACTCGCTTAGAGCCATTCTGCTCACAGACAGAGCTCAGCATATCAACACTGGCGGACTATGATGACAGACAGCTCAGGGCGGGTCTGTGTTGAAACGCTGCTGTCAATCAACAATCGTGGGAGGGGCGTCCGACCGTGTGACGTCACATGGTCGAACGGCTTGATTTGAGACAGGGGGAAACATATTAGATTTAAAAAAAAAAAAAACACTGGATGGATTTTTATCATTTTATGATGGTTGTGTACAGACACTGCCAACACACACTTCAGTACAATCAACTTGTAAAAGTGCATGTACCATTATATGACCCCTTTAAGCATGATGATATGGTAACGCATCACACTGAAGTAGGCTGATTTAAAATTAACATTTATTTTAAATAAAAGTATTTCCTTTGGCAAAATTACATTTCATTAATAGCCTAAACAGAGGCTTTACTCCCTTCAAACTTAAATTGTCAATGTTTCATTACATCACTGTTGGAAAACACTCTTATCAGAATATTTTTTTACCTTTATAAAGGGCATTTTTTCCTTAATTTTATTAAATGTAGGCCAATGCTCCATCTTCCATTTCAATACATTCAATTAGAATAATACGACACTAGGCTGTTACCAATCAAATTCAATAATTTACATTGAAAAATTACAACTGTATTAAATGATTATGAGAGTGTAAATATTTTTTGAATATACAAATAAGGAATGTTGAAAAGAATGATACTTAATGAAAGTAAAGCGCCAGTAGGAGGCGGCAGACGACCGTGTTAATGAGCGAGTCAGTGAGTCATTCATTCAAACGATTCGTTCAATCGGCTGATTCATTCAGAATGAGGCGGTTTATGAAGGGGGTCATTGAATCTTTGACAACCGATTCGTTCAGAACGCTGAATCATTCAGTAATGAAGCAGGGCTGAGTGTTGCTGTGAGATGCGCGGTGGTTCTGCTGTGGTCTTAGGAAGTGTTTTCACTGCTGAAACGGAACATAAACAGTCATTGCGTCTAAAATGTAAGTGACTTCATTTTAACTATTTGTTTATTGAACTTGTGAAATCAGTGTCTTGGTTTCAATCGTGAAGGTATCCAGGAAAACAGCACTCTGGTCATGTGATGTTTCTTAACTGTATAATATGTTATAAATAACTGCGCGAGCCTCAACAGTGCAACGTTGTTACCGTCAGTAGGCCTACATTAGGTAGAACTATATTATTATCAACTATACGAATTTTGATTTGATTTAACGAAATTCCCTATGCAGGAAAAACCCTGCTCTCACACTCATACTCTCTCACATATACACACTCTCTCACCCACCCACACACACTCACTCTCTCTCTCAAACACACACACACACACACCTACACTCACTCATGATCTGAAGCGCTGAAGAAGTAAAGTGTGTGTGATGGTTCAGCCCATTCAGCTGGTGTCCAGCAACATGGAGGTGGTGAAACCAGGAAAAGTCCCAGCGGGAAGAACCGAGATCCCGTTTGAGTTTCCGCTGCAGGCCAAAGGCAGCAAGGTCCTGTACGAGACGTACCACGGCGTGTTCGTCAACATACAGGTGAGCGTCACACACGCACGCACGCAGACACACACGCGTGTTCTGTGATGATGCGCTGATGTGTTGTGATTGTGTTGCAGTACACACTCCGCTGCGACATGAGACGCCCGCTGCTCGCCAAAGACCTCAGCAAGAGCTGCGAGTTCATGCTGCACTGCCAGGTAAGACTCCAACACGAGTACACACACACGACGAGTACACACACACGACGAGTACAGCCGCGCGCCGAGTACACACACACACGACGAGTACACACACACGACGAGTACCTGCAGTAACAGCAGCCTGTGTTTCAGCCGCAGAAGCCCAAGCCCCCGCCGAGCCCGGTGGAGTTCAGCATCACTCCAGAGACGCTGCAGAACGTCAAAGAGGTGCGTAGGTGATGGACTATACCAAGCTCATATACAGTACTGGCCAAAAGTCACGTCCAGCCTTCACCCTTTATTCAAATATTATTCAGAATGTGGGTCATGAACTTTTAGGTGCACCTTTAATTCTACCATGATTTTTACATCTTAAGTGGTCATAATTTATAAGTAAAAGTACATTTTTATGCCCTGAATTTAACCTCTGATATATCCTAATATAGTATTTTTTTTATAAAGAAATTGTTCAAATAAATCTGACACATCCAAACAGAAAAACGCTTCTCGTTCTCACGTGTGCGTGTGGTTTTGTGTTCAACAGAGGACCTTGTTACCCAAGTTCCTGATCAAAGGTCACCTGGACGCCACCAACTGTGCGATCACGCGACCTCTGACCGGCGAGCTGGTGGTGGAGAGGTCAGAGGTCGCCATCAAGAGCATCGAGCTGCAGCTGGTCCGTGTGGAGACCTGCGGTGAGAAACACAGATCTGATGTTCAGCTTTAAAACCATCCACAGTGACAGATCAGTGTTACCTGCACATTTTCAGCCTGTGCTGATAGTGTTACATCACCGTGTTCAGTGTTACCGGTGTGTGTTCAGATAGTGTTACATCACCGTGTTCAGTGTTACCGGTGTGTGTGTGTGTGTGTGTGTGTGTGTGTGTGTGTTCAGATAGTGTTACATCACCGTGTTCAGTGTTACCGGTGTGTGTGTGTTCAGATAGTGTTACATCACCGTGTTCAGTGTTACCGGTGTGTGTGTGTTCAGATAGTGTTACATCACCGTGTTCAGTGTTACCGGTGTGTGTTCAGATAGTGTTACATCACCGTGTTCAGTGTTACCGGTGTGTGTTCAGATAGTGTTACATCACTGTGTTCAGCGTTACCCGTGTGTGTTCAGATAGTGTTACATCACCGTGTTCAGTGTTACCGGTGTGTGTGTGTGTGTGTGTGTGTGTGTTCAGATAGTGTTACATCACCGTGTTCAGCGTTACCCGTGTGTGTTCAGATAGTGTTACATCACCGTGTTCAGTGTTACCGGTGTGTGTTCAGATAGTGTTACATCACCGTGTTCAGCGTTACCGGTGTGTGTGTTCAGATAGTGTTACATCACCGTGTTCAGTGTTACCGGTGTGTGTTCAGATAGTGTTACATCACTGTGTTCAGCGTTACCCGTGTGTGTTCAGATAGTGTTACATCACCGTGTTCAGTGTTACCGGTGTGTGTGTGTGTGTGTGTGTGTGTTCAGATAGTGTTACATCACCGTGTTCAGCGTTACCCGTGTGTGTTCAGATAGTGTTACATCACCGTGTTCAGTGTTACCGGTGTGTGTTCAGATAGTGTTACATCACCGTGTTCAGTGTTACCGGTGTGTGTTCAGATAGTGTTACATCACCGTGTTCAGTGTTACCGGTGTGTGTTCAGATAGTGTTACATCACCGTGTTCAGTGTTACCGGTGTGTGTTCAGATAGTGTTACATCACCGTGTTCAGTGTTACCGGTGTGTGTGTGTGTTCAGATAGTGTTACATCACCGTGTTCAGTGTTACCGGTGTGTGTGTGTGTGTGTGTGTGTTCAGATAGTGTTACATCACCGTGTTCAGTGTTACCGGTGTGTGTTCAGATAGTGTTACATCACCGTGTTCAGTGTTACCGGTGTGTGTGTGTGTGTGTGTGTGTGTGTGTGTGTGTGTGTTCAGATAGTGTTACATCACCGTGTTCAGTGTTACCGGTGTGTGTTCAGATAGTGTTACATCACCGTGTTCAGTGTTACCGGTGTGTGTTCAGATAGTGTTACATCACCGTGTTCAGTGTTACCGGTGTGTGTTCAGATAGTGTTACATCACCGTGTTCAGTGTTACCGGTGTGTGTGTGTGTGTGTGTGTGTGTGTGTGTGTGTGTGTGTTCAGATAGTGTTACATCACCGTGTTCAGTGTTACCGGTGTGTGTGTTCAGATAGTGTTACATCACCGTGTTCAGTGTTACCGGTGTGTGTTCAGATAGTGTTACATCACCGTGTTCAGTGTTACCGGCGTGTGTTCAGATAGTGTTACATCACCGTGTTCAGTGTTACCGGTGTGTGTTCAGATAGTGTTACATCACCGTGTTCAGTGTTACCGGTGTGTGTTCAGATAGTGTTACATCACCGTGTTCAGTGTTACCGGTGTGTGTTCAGATAGTGTTACATCACCGTGTTCAGTGTTACCGGTGTGTGTTCAGATAGTGTTACATCACCGTGTTCAGCGTTACCGGTGTGTTCAGATAGTGTTACATCACCGTGTTCAGTGTTACCGGTGTGTGTGTGTTCAGATAGTGTTACATCACCGTGTTCAGTGTTACCGGTGTGTGTTCAGATAGTGTTACATCACCGTGTTCAGTGTTACCGGTGTGTGTTCAGATAGTGTTACATCACCGTGTTCAGTGTTACCGGTGTGTGTTCAGATAGTGTTACATCTAGGGATGTCCCGATCCGATCCACGGCATCGGTATCGTGCCGATACTGGCCCAAAACGCTAGATCGGATATCGGAGGGGAGAAAAAAAATTATCCGATACCTATGATCCGATACCCATTAGGGGTGGAACGGTACGTATTCGTACTGAACGTACGTTCGGTGCATGGATTTACACAGAGAATACACGGTATAAAAATAAATAAATCTCGCGTGCACATTAATGAATGTAATACGGAACTAACGTTACTGTTAGATACGCGCATATGCGGGTTCTTTAGGGACACCTAATCTGTAGCCCGCCTTAGCTCTGAACGCACGTCTATATCGCTTCAAACGCTCACTTTATCATTATACGCGCGCGGCGCGTCCTATTCGCTTTGGACGCGCGAATGGATTCAAACTGTTCAAGCGTCGAACTAGACGCGATAGACGCAAATTTGACGCTCTATTCGCGTTTGTTGTGAACGCAGCAAAATGAACAGGCTGCGATGTCAAGATTGCAATGCTGGAGTGTGTGTGTGTGTGTCAGAGAGAGAGAGGCACGGGCGCGATCGAACAGTGGAAACATAAAAACATACTCCGTCATTTTCATTCAGGACATCATTAAAACACACACACACACACACACACACACACACACACACACACACACACACACACACACACACACACACACGCTGTTTAAAAGCAAAAATGATCTCATCTTTTGGACATTCATCATTGCATTGGTTTTCATTTCTTGTCCTAAAACAGAGCACTAATCTGTTTATTTTTAAGTAACACATTCTACATTGAATAAAAAAGAAAATCAAATGTGTTTTTAAAAGTAGTATTATTTTATACAGAAATAAATTATTTATAATTCAGATGAGAATAAAGTTAAATTTTAAGGAAACAAATATATTGATCTGAAATATAGCAAATTAATTTTAAATTCATTCAGGTTACCAAACATATCTCAAGGTCTTTTGAATAAAGGCTGGCAGTCTTTCATTATCAACTGTTGTTGTGGACTATATACTGGAGAAGTATTTGTTCTCCATTTGAGTGAGATGTTTTTATGTGGCTAATTGAGCAAAGTGCTTCCATTTATATTTTATTATTATTAGTATTAGTTCAAGAATAAAATAAAAATATCGGATTGATATCGGTATCGGCAAATAGCCAAAGCTGCGGCATCGGTATCGGTATCGGAAGTGAAAAAGTGGTATCGGGACATCCCTAGTTACATCACCGTGTTCAGTGTTACCGGTGTGTGTGTGTTCAGATAGTGTTACATCACCGTGTTCAGTGTTACCGGTGTGTGTGTTCAGATAGTGTTACATCACCGTGTTCAGATAGTGTTACATCACCGTGTTCAGTGTTACCGGTGTGTGTTCAGATAGTGTTACATCACCGTGTTCAGTGTTACCGGTGTGTGTGTTCAGATAGTGTTACATCACCGTGTTCAGTGTTACCGGTGTGTGTGTTCAGATAGTGTTACATCACCGTGTTCAGTGTTACCGGTGTGTGTGTTCAGATAGTGTTACATCACCGTGTTCAGTGTTACCGGTGTGTGTTCAGATAGTGTTACATCACCGTGTTCAGTGTTACCGGTGTGTGTTCAGATAGTGTTACATCACCGTGTTCAGTGTTACCGGTGTGTGTGTTCTGATAGTGTTACATCACCGTGTTCAGTGTTACCGGTGTGTGTTCAGATAGTGTTACATCACCGTGTTCAGTGTTACCGGTGTGTGTTCAGATAGTGTTACATCACCGTGTTCAGCGTTACCGGTGTGTGTTCAGATAGTGTTACATCACCGTGTTCAGCGTTACCCGTGTGTGTTCAGATAGTGTTACATCACCGTGTTCAGTGTTACCGGTGTGTGTGTTCTGATAGTGTTACATCACCGTGTTCAGTGTTACCGGTGTGTGTTCAGATAGTGTTACATCACCGTGTTCAGTGTTACCGGTGTGTGTTCAGATAGTGTTACATCACCGTGTTCAGCGTTACCCGTGTGTGTTCAGATAGTGTTACATCACCGTGTTCAGTGTTACCGGTGTGTGTGTTCAGATAGTGTTACATCAGATAGTGTTACATCACCGTGTTCAGCGTTACCCGTGTGTGTCCAGATAGTGTTACATCACCGTGTTCAGCGTTACCCGTGTGTGTTCAGATAGTGTTACATCACCGTGTTCAGCGTTACCCGTGTGTGTTCAGATAGTGTTACATCAGATAGTGTTACATCACCGTGTTCAGCGTTACCCGTGTGTGTTCAGATAGTGTTACATCAGATAGTGTTACATCACCGTGTTCAGCGTTACCCGTGTGTGTTCAGATAGTGTTACATCACCGTGTTCAGCGTTACCCGTGTGTGTTCAGATAGTGTTACATCACCGTGTTCAGCGTTACCGGTGTGTTCAGATAGTGTTACATCACCGTGTTCAGTGTTACCGGTGTGTGTTCAGATAGTGTTACATCACCGTGTTCAGTGTTACCCGTGTGTGTTCAGATAGTGTTACATCACCGTGTTCAGCGTTACCGGTGTGTTCAGATAGTGTTACATCACCGTGTTCAGTGTTACCGGTGTGTGTTCAGATAGTGTTACATCACCGTGTTCAGTGTTACCGGTGTGTTCAGATAGTGTTACATCACCGTGTTCAGTGTTACCGGTGTGTGTTCAGATAGTGTTACATCACCGTGTTCAGTGTTACCGGTGTGTGTTCAGATAGTGTTACATCACCGTGTTCAGCGTTACCGGTGTGTGTGTTCAGATAGTGTTACATCACCGTGTTCAGTGTTACCGGTGTGTGTTCAGATAGTGTTACATCACCGTGTTCAGTGTTACCGGTGTGTGTGTGTTCAGATAGTGTTACATCACCGTGTTCAGCGTTACCGGTGTGTGTTCTGATAGTGTTACATCACCGTGTTCAGTGTTACCGGTGTGTGTTCAGGTTGTGCGGAGGGTTACGCTAGAGACGCCACAGAGATCCAGAACATCCAGATAGCTGAAGGAGACGTCTGTCACGGCCTCTCCATCCCCATATATATGGTGTTTCCTCGGCTCTTCACCTGCCCGACACTTGAAACCACCAACTTTAAAGTCGGTAAGGAACCCTTTTTACAGCCGTGTTCAATACTGGGTTTGTTTGTGTGATATACACTCATATATATATATACACAGTCCATTACTACATTTATAGATTTACTTTCTTCCCTTCTAGAATTTGAGGTGAACATTGTGATTGTTCTTCACGACGATCATTTGATAACGGAAAACTTCCCACTGAAGCTGGTCAGAGTTTGAGTCCAGAAACATCTGAAGCCTTTGGATCATCCCCAGGATTTTTTTTACCATGAATAAAAAATTGCTCTTCTCACAGCCAATTACATTAAAAGACTCTTTTCATCATGAGTGAATATGGATATTTGCTCCTATAAAGTCAAAGTGTTTATTAAAGTCATCCACTCACCTGAGATACTGTCTTTATGTAATGCAGACATCTGTCAGCTGAAGCTAAAACATTAAGTTAGGCCTGTCGTACAAATAATTACAATGAGAGACTTAATTTTTTGTTAAGCATAACATTTATTTATATATGTATATATGCCTATATGATTTTTAATGCTATGTTAATTATTCAGATTATTTGTATTATAATATAATTGATTAAACCCACAAGTCTTTTGTATGAAGACCTTTGTCTTTATATTCATTTGAATATTTATATAAAGAGAAATGGTATCATGCATTTGAAGGAATCTTTAGTTAGTAATTTAGTTTTAGATTGTAATTATATAATTTTTAAAATACAATCAATGCAATTTTTTTTATAGAAAAATTGTCAAATTATTCTAGTTTTACATTGATTTAATTAATTATTAGCTTTTTTCCTCTAATCCCTGATCTGAGGAAATGACACAAGATGTCCGAAACAAATACAGCAGAACTGTTCTTTGGTCAAATGTTTAATAAAGTAAAATTAAGGTAAAATGGCAATAAAAGGTAAAAGTGGATGAGTAAAATCAGTTCATGCAAATGAACTTTATTCCAGGAATGAAAAACACAGCTGTGTTCTAGAAATAAAACATCATCGATTGGTCCCTAAAGCAAAGTTTCCTCAGAATGTGTGTGTGAATAAAGATGATGTGGTGTGTGTGAATAAAGATGATGTGGTGTGTGTGAATAAAGATGACGTGAACACACACTGGTGTCAGTGGAAGGCAGTGGCGGGTGTGTGACTCTTGCGCTGGCGTCCGGGAAGCAGAGGGAAGTCCTCGGGTAGGAGAGCGTGTTCTCGACAGGTGGGACACGTGCTCTGCTCCTTCAGCCACACCTTTATACACTGAAACACACACACACACACACCGTCACTCAGTCTGCGTGACACACGTAAACACACGTCACACTAGCGCTCAGGCGACGCTCTGACCTCTCTGTGGAAACTGTGGCGGCACTCCAACACACACATCATCTCAGCACTCATGTCCTCGTGGCAGATGATGCACGGGTCCTCCATGTTCAGCTGTGGGTGCACACACACACACACACACACACAGAGGTTAGACCAACATGATGATGAACTAAGAGCTAAACGAATGAACGGCTTTAGAGAGTAAATTAAACTTTAGAAACAGTGAATGTTAATCTGAATCTCACTGATGGAAGTGACTCGAGGGAATCAAATCAAAGCGCCGTGGATCAGTTGGCAGCGTTTACTCATGTTCTAGCATTAGCAATATGAGCTGATCTTCATGTTTCATGAGACTCGATCACAAATACACAAGACAACACTGATTCACTGAACTGGACTGAATCGACACTGAACTGATTCACTGAACTGGACTGAATCGACACTGAACTGATTCACTGAACTGGACTGAATCGACACTGAACTGATTCACTGAACTGGACTGAATCGACACTGAACTGATTCACTGAACTGACACTGGTTCTGTACAGCAGATATTCTCCTGTTATCTCTGTAAAACTTGAAACACTGTTGAATAAAGCGCTGTAGAAATAAAGCTGACGGTGAAGAACAGTGAAATAATCCTGTAACTGGAGGAAAAGAACAGGTTAGGGTTAGTGATGATGATGATGATGATGATGAGTCTTACCGCCAGCGCAGCGTTGCGATGTTTGTCGGACACGTTCTTCCACACGTGTGCTAGCGGTGGCGTGACGCTAGTGTCAGAACCAGGACTCGCTCGACCCGTGAAGCTCATGCGCTCCTGCACAACAGACAACAGCGTCACTACACAGCAACACACACACACACACACACACACACACACACACACACAGAGAGAGCACAGTTCACGCACACGCGTGTTCTCCTGATGGTCCAGGATCAGCTGAGCCACGCGGTTGATGACATCATCATAGGTCAGCGAGTCGAGAGCGCCTCCACTGGACGAGCGAACCTCCTGAATGAACCGGTTCAACACCAGCCTGTGGACACACACACACACACACACACACACACACGGTTATACTAACACCAGGGCTCTACAGTGCGAGTATTTCACTCGCATTTGCGCCTAAAATAGTCATGTGTGAACTTGAAAAATAGTTCCCGAGCACGAGCGAGTGACGGCTGTCCTCCACACACGGAACAGCCGGCGACGCGAGCTAGCGAAGCATAGCACTGATGTCACATGGGCAAGCAAGAGGACGGGGTCGCCACTGCGCGGTGTGAACATGAGCGACGCTTCGCAACCACTGAGCCAGTCCCTGCACTAGTGTGGGAATGTGCGGGAACGGCTGGATTTCAGTGAGTCCAGTGACTCCTCCCAACAGTGCTGAAGATGAACGTGTGAGAGCGAGTTACTGGGTCTGTTATAGCCAGATATGAGGACGCTACTGCAACACGCATCACTGCAGACGAGCGGTCTCTTCATCAAGCCGACGCGCACACAGACGCTCTTCATCTTCACTAGTACAGAGACGAGATGATGTCAGGCTGCCAGCGCTGCTCTCGGCTGTCGCTGATCATCAGTAAACTGCAGCTCGCATCCGGAGCTCTCAGTGACGGGATCTGCGTAGGCCTGCACTAACCCTGGAGCGCGGGATCCGTAGGCCTGCACTAACCCTGGAGCGCGGGATCCGAAGGCCTGCACTAACCCTGGAGCGCGGGATCCGTAGGCCTGCACTAACCCTGGAGCGCGGGATCCGTAGGCCTGCACTAACCCTGGAGCGCGGGATCCGAAGGCCTGCACTAACCCTGGAGCGCGGGATCCGAAGGCCTGCACTAACCCTGGAGCGCGGGATCCGAAGGCCTGCACTAACTCTGGAGCGCGGGATCCGTAGGCCTGCACTAACCCTGGAGCGCGGGATCCGAAGGCCTGCACTAACCCTGGAGCGCGGGATCCGTAGGCCTGCACTAACCCTGGAGCGCGGGATCCGTAGGCCTGCACTAACCCTGGAGCGCGGGATCCGAAGGCCTGCACTAACCCTGGAGCGCGGGATCCGTAGGCCTGCACTAACCCTGGAGCGCGGGATCCGTAGGCCTGCACTAACCCTGGAGCGCGGGATCCGAAGGCCTGCACTAACCCTGGAGCGCGGGATCCGTAGGCCTGCACTAACCCTGGAGCGCGGGATCCGTAGGCCTGCACTAACCCTGGAGCGCGGGATCCGTAGGCCTGCACTAACCCTGGAGCGCGGGATCCGAAGGCCTGCACTAACCCTGGAGCGCGGGATCCGTAGGCCTGCACTAACCCTGGAGCGCGGGATCCGTAGGCCTGCACTAACCCTGGAGCGCGGGATCCGTAGGCCTGCACTAACCCTGGAGCGCGGGATCCGAAGGCCTGCACTAACCCTGGAGCGCGGGATCCGAAGGCCTGCACTAACCCTGGAGCGCGGGATCCGTAGGCCTGCACTAACCCTGGAGCGCGGGATCCGTAGGCCTGCACTAACCCTGGAGCGCGGGATCCGAAGGCCTGCACTAACCCTGGAGCGCGGGATCCGAAGGCCTGCACTAACCCTGGAGCGCGGGATCCGAAGGCCTGCACTAACCCTGGAGCGCGGGATCCGAAGGCCTGCACTAACCCTGGAGCGCGGGATCCGAAGGCCTGCACTAACCCTGGAGCGCGGGATCCGTAGGCCTGCACTAACCCTGGAGCGCGGGATCCGAAGGCCTGCACTAACCCTGGAGCGCGGGATCCGAAGGCCTGCACTAACCCTGGAGCGCGGGATCCGTAGGCCTGCACTAACCCTGGAGCGCGGGATCCGTAGGCCTGCACTAACCCTGGAGCGCGGGATCCGTAGGCCTGCACTAACCCTGGAGCGCGGGATCCGTAGGCCTGCACTAACCCTGGAGCGCGGGATCCGTAGGCCTGCACTAACCCTGGAGCGCGGGATCCGAAGGCCTGCACTAACCCTGGAGCGCGGGATCCGAAGGCCTGCACTAACCCTGGAGCGCGGGATCCGAAGGCCTGCACTAACCCTGGAGCGCGGGATCCGAAGGCCTGCACTAACCCTGGAGCGCGGGATCCGTAGGCCTGCACTAACCCTGGAGCGCGGGATCCGAAGGCCTGCACTAACCCTGGAGCGCGGGATCCGTAGGCCTGCACTAACCCTGGAGCGCGGGATCCGAAGGCCTGCACTAACCCTGGAGCGCGGGATCCGAAGGCCTGCACTAACCCTGGAGCGCGGGATCCGAAGGCCTGCACTAACCCTGGAGCGCGGGATCCGTAGGCCTGCACTAACCCTGGAGCGCGGGATCCGAAGGCCTGCACTAACCCTGGAGCGCGGGATCCGAAGGCCTGCACTAACCCTGGAGCGCGGGATCCGTAGGCCTGCACTAACCCTGGAGCGCGGGATCCGTAGGCCTGCACTAACCCTGGAGCGCGGGATCCGTAGGCCTGCACTAACCCTGGAGCGCGGGATCCGTAGGCCTGCACTAACCCTGGAGCGCGGGATCCGTAGGCCTGCACTAACCCTGGAGCGCGGGATCCGAAGGCCTGCACTAACCCTGGAGCGCGGGATCCGAAGGCCTGCACTAACCCTGGAGCGCGGGATCCGAAGGCCTGCACTAACCCTGGAGCGCGGGATCCGAAGGCCTGCACTAACCCTGGAGCGCGGGATCCGAAGGCCTGCACTAACCCTGGAGCGCGGGATCCGTAGGCCTGCACTAACCCTGGAGCGCGGGATCCGAAGGCCTGCACTAACCCTGGAGCGCGGGATCCGTAGGCCTGCACTAACCCTGGAGCGCGGGATCCGAAGGCCTGCACTAACCCTGGAGCGCGGGATCCGAAGGCCTGCACTAACCCTGGAGCGCGGGATCCGTAGGCCTGCACTAACCCTGGAGCGCGGGATCCGTAGGCCTGCACTAACCCTGGAGCGCGGGATCCGTAGGCCTGCACTAACCCTGGAGCGCGGGATCCGAAGGCCTGCACTAACCCTGGAGCGCGGGATCCGAAGGCCTGCACTAACCCTGGAGCGCGGGATCCGTAGGCCTGCACTAACCCTGGAGCGCGGGATCCGTAGGCCTGCACTAACCCTGGAGCGCGGGATCCGAAGGCCTGCACTAACCCTGGAGCGCGGGATCCGTAGGCCTGCACTAACCCTGGAGCGCGGGATCCGTAGGCCTGCACTAACCCTGGAGCGCGGGATCCGTAGGCCTGCACTAACCCTGGAGCGCGGGATCCGTAGGCCTGCACTAACCCTGGAGCGCGGGATCCGAAGGCCTGCACTAACCCTGGAGCGCGGGATCCGTAGGCCTGCACTAACCCTGGAGCGCGGGATCCGAAGGCCTGCACTAACCCTGGAGCGCGGGATCCGAAGGCCTGCACTAACCCTGGAGCGCGGGATCCGTAGGCCTGCACTAACCCTGGAGCGCGGGATCCGAAGGCCTGCACTAACCCTGGAGCGCGGGATCCGAAGGCCTGCACTAACCCTGGAGCGCGGGATCCGAAGGCCTGCACTAACCCTGGAGCGCGGGATCCGTAGGCCTGCACTAACCCTGGAGCGCGGGATCCGAAGGCCTGCACTAACCCTGGAGCGCGGGATCCGTAGGCCTGCACTAAACCTGGAGCGCGGGATCCGAAGGCCTGCACTAACCCTGGAGCGCGGGATCCGTAGGCCTGCACTAAACCTGGAGCGCGGGATCCGAAGGCCTGCACTAACCCTGGAGCGCGGGATCCGAAGGCCTGCACTAACCCTGGAGCGCGGGATCCGTAGGCCTGCACTAACCCTGGAGCGCGGGATCCGAAGGCCTGCACTAACCCTGGAGCGCGGGATCCGTAGGCCTGCACTAAACCTGGAGCGCGGGATCCGAAGGCCTGCACTAACCCTGGAGCGCGGGATCCGTAGGCCTGCACTAAACCTGGAGCGCGGGATCCGAAGGCCTGCACTAACCCTGGAGCGCGGGATCCGAAGGCCTGCACTAACCCTGGAGCGCGGGATCCGAAGGCCTGCACTAACCCTGGAGCGCGGGATCCGTAGGCCTGCACTAACCCTGGAGCGCGGGATCCGAAGATCCGATACATCAGTTTTGCTAAAACACACCTGTGTGACTCGCTGTAGATGGAATCGTTTTGATCAGTAAAAACGCATGAAGTGACCAGGTGTGAACAGGCCTACGAGTCGAGTAACACTAGAGCCCCTTTCACACACAGATTCCGGAAAATACACGGATGAAGAGACCCGGGATTCGACCCGGGTTCGTTTGATCTTGGTTCATTCACACTGCCAGTGATTTTCCGGAATCAGAGAAACACACCCGTAAAGACACGTGACATCGATGTGCCCTGTATGTCTCCGCAGCGTCTGCTTATGAGCCACGCTTGTGTATTCTTCCCCTGATTCGATCATAAACTAGCGCATTACGCGCCGCTCCACAGCTGGAGACCGATCCAGGCGTCAGCGGCATCACTACCACACGGCAGTATTCCGGCTTTTGCTCACACAGCGAGCGTTCCGGGACTGAACACGGCAATGTTACTATAGCTCCCCAACCCGGCATCGATCCCGAGCGTGTTTGCGTTCACACAGAAGCGTTCTGGCAATAATGTTGTGAGTGCAGCTAAAGCTAACGCTATGAGTGCAGCTAAAGCTAATGTTGTGAGTGGAGCTAAAGCTAATGTTGTGAGTGCAGCTAAAGCTAATGTTGTGAGTGCAGCTAAAGCTAATGTTGTGAGTGGAGCTAAAGCTAATGTCGTGAGTGGAGCTAAAGCTAATGTTGTGAGTGCAGCTAAAGCTAATGCAGCTAAAACTAATGTTGTGAGTGCAGCTAAAGCTAATGTTGTGAGTGCAGCTAAAGCTAATGTTGTGAGTGCAGCTAAAGCTAATGTTGTGAGTGCAGCTAAAGCTAATGTTGTGAGTGCAGCTAATGTTGTGAGTGCAGCTAAAGCTAATGTTGTGAGTGAAGCTAAAGCTAATGTTGTGAGTGCAGCTAATGTTGTGAGTGGAGCTAAAGCTAATGTTGTGAGTGGAGCTAAAGCTAATGTTGTGAGTGCAGCTAAAGCTAATGTTGTGAGTGGATCTAAAGCTAATGTTGTGAGTGCAGCTAAAGCTAATGTTGTGAGTGGATCTAAAGCTAATGTTGTGAGTGGATCTAAAGCTAATGTGAGTGGATCTAAAGCTAATGCTGTGAGTGGATCTAAAGCTAATGTTGTGAGTGCAGCTAAAGCTAATGCTGTGAGTGGATCTAAAGCTAATGTTGTGAGTGCAGCTAAAGCTAATGTTGTGAGTGGAGCTAAAGCTAATGTTGTGAGTGCAGCTAAAGCTAATGCTGTGAGTGGATCTAAAGCTAATGTTGTGAGTGGATCTAAAGCTAATGTTGTGAGTGGAGCTAAAGCTAATGTTGTGAGTGGAGCTAAAGCTAATGTTGTGAGTGCAGCTAAAGCTAATGCTGTGAGTGGATCTAAAGCTAATGTTGTGAGTGCAGCTAAAGCTAATGTTGTGAGTGGATCTAAAGCTAATGTGAGTGGATCTAAAGCTAATGCTGTGAGTGGATCTAAAGCTAATGTTGTGAGTGCAGCTAAAGCTAATGCTGTGAGTGGATCTAAAGCTAATGTTGTGAGTGCAGCTAAAGCTAATGTTGTGAGTGGATCTAAAGCTAATGTGAGTGGATCTAAAGCTAATGCTGTGAGTGGATCTAAAGCTAATGTTGTGAGTGGATCTAAAGCTAATGTTGTGAGTGGAGCTAAAGCTAATGTTGTGAGTGCAGCTAAAGCTAATGCTGTGAGTGGATCTAAAGCTAATGTTGTGAGTGCAGCTAAAGCTAATGTTGTGAGTGGAGCTAAAGCTAATGTTGTGAGTGCAGCTAAAGCTAATGCTGTGAGTGGATCTAAAGCTAATGTTGTGAGTGGATCTAAAGCTAATGTTGTGAGTGGAGCTAAAGCTAATGTTGTGAGTGGAGCTAAAGCTAACGCTGTGAGTGGAGCACCTGTTGTAATGCGGGAACATCATGTTGAGGCGCTCCAGGAGCCGCTCGTACACCGTCAGGGGCTGTGGGTTCGAGGCGCGGCGGGTCGCCGGCTCGTCGGGGGGTTGAGGAGTGGCCCGTCCGGTGGGCGTGGGTGTTCGGGGGGGCGGCAGTGACCCGTACGGCCCGTGGAACTGGGAACCGGACTGAGGAACCGGAGCCGGAGGAATCGCCTGCAGGACACAATAATTACCCATCAGTCACTGCGGCCACGGCCTTCATACGGGACTAAAGCATCTGTGGCATAATCTTCATTACCAGGAAATGATTCACTCGTTAAAGTTTACAGTTTTCTACATTCAGGAATAACCAACAACAAAACAAGCAGGGAGGAGATGATGAGGAGAAGTGTTTCCCTGTCAGGAGAATCAGGAGTTGGGAACGTAAAGCACATGACAGGGTTCGTACAGACACTGAAGTCCCAGGACATTCACAGCACTACTTTTTTGGTTTTCAAGGACTTCAGAGATCTCACTTATCAAACACTGCTATCTTTCTAATTCTAAAAAAGGTAAATAGATTTACAAATAAACTAATAAAACAAAATGGTACAAATGAAGTGCAGAGGCGATGCCTGCGGTGACTTTAACCACTGAAGGGACACTATGACAAAGATATCGCTTTCCTTGTTCAAACTGATTTTTCCCCTCATGAATATATGATTGAGCTGAAGAATAAAAGCTGTAGCATATACTTGGATATTTATGAGCACTCTCACACTCATAATCATGCGGAATGGCTCTATATCTTTATCAGACGGGCTGCAATGTTAACTTTGAGTGAAAAGACTGTTTTACTAATAAAATTAAACACTAATTTCACATATTTTGTCTTTCAATATTTCAAGCACGTTTCAAGCACCTCTCCATGTCCATGGCCGTCTAAGGGTTTCCAAAAACACCTCGTACGAACCCTGATATAAGAGGCACAGTAAATCAACACGAGCTTCTGCTTGAAATATCGGTCACACTGCAGAAACACGGAGTGTGTGCTCTTCTGTGACACACACGTGAACATCACACGAGATTCAGTGAACTCAGAACCGAACCGATGAGGACGACGAGGTCATGACCCGAGCTCTCACCGGCAGTGTGGGCGCAGTGGGAACGCTGGGAACACAGATATCAGGCAGTGAACACAGTCTAGTGCCCTTCTTCACCTCGTCCATCTGTGCGTCAAACTCCATCTGAAACAAACCGTTCAAACCAGTTTCAGAGACGCAAAACATGCAGATTATCATCATATACTGGTTAGAATAATGTCTGCAGATGTTGTGTGTGAAGAAGTGAATGTAAATGTCTCACTATGAAAGACAGTTGAAACAAACATGATATAACAAAGCTTATGAAAGATATTAAATATTGTTTAAACAGCAGCAGTGTTATAAGAGGTGAAGCTCATGAATCAGGAAGATCTTTCTGAAGCGTTCATCACTGACCTGCAGCTTTAAGGGTGATGGCCTGGCAATATTTAATCCCAAATCATGCTAATGCGTGAACTAAACTTCACTAAACATTCCCTGTAGCTCCTGCCATCCAGTAATCTTTGATACTTCTGATATGAAACAAAGTGTCATCTTTCAAATCCTGTCAGTTTCATCAGTAAATTCAGTCAGTAAATGTGTGTTTAATGTGTGTGACAGATGAACCGATCATCTCTTCCTCTTTACTACTAGTTACAGCAGCAAATAAACATTAATGTTATTATAACATTATAATAAAATCTGCCTTATGTGCAATTTAATAGTTTTGTTGTTAATTTTATACTGTAATATTCAGGG
This sequence comes from Squalius cephalus, assembly GCF_949319135.1. Taxonomy (NCBI): domain Eukaryota; kingdom Metazoa; phylum Chordata; class Actinopteri; order Cypriniformes; family Leuciscidae; genus Squalius; species Squalius cephalus. The sequence continues at coordinate 340,124 of NC_137145.1, forward strand.
TTCGTACACCTTTTCCCAGGTCAAATTCAACCACTTTTCAAGCACTTTCAAGGTCCATGTAAAGCTTTCTCCAGCACCACACCGCCGTAAATTACACACCAATACAGTCAAAATTACTATTGAGTGTTTTTATCACATTAAAAGAGATAATGCTATAAACAGCCAAAATTGTGTTTCGTGATCGCAGAAGGATCAGATATTTAAGCAAATCACAAGTTTTATTTTTCTAAATGTATCACTAAGTAGATAATGCCTATGAATAATACTTTTCATTATATTAATGTCCAAATATTGCTTCCCAGATAATGTGATTTTCAGGCTGTAAAACTGAAGTAATTTCAAGGGCTGAAAATATGAAGAAATATTTACTGGTCTTGTTTTGGGACACACTCTTGATATAGGGTTAGGGACACACTCCTGATATAGGGTTAGGGTTAGGGACACACTCCTGATATAGGGTTAGGGTTAGGGACACACTCTTGATATAGACGAGGTTAGAACAAAATCTGAGACAGTGCAACAACACCCTGTGATTCCAGTTTACCCAGAAGACTCTGACAGTGCACACACCCCTGCCTGATCAATAGACTATATTAATAAAAAATAAAAAAAGTATTTCAATGCCAAGACATATACATCTATCTACTGGAATAGAGCAGTGTAAATATAAGGCCATCCTCAAGCTTACAGTCGCTACTCGTATGACTCTCCATCTGACACGCTTTCTGTTCAGCAATCAGCGATAGTTGTTGTGCGCTGTTAGCAGGTTTTAAGTTGCGCGTAGCTAACGTTACAGGTGCTGTGCTGTAACTTTGGCTGTGTTCACTGCATATTCCACAAATGACCGTGCCATAACGGACGTGCAATACTAATATTACATTATCACACCAGGTACTCTCAGCCACTAATGGCCCTTCAGACAGGACGCGGAACTCATGACACTCATTTATGTCAATGGCTTTCGCAGTGCGAGGACGTTTTGTTGCTGCGTCGACCAAAGCGGAGCGCAGAATTGGTGAGCTCGCGCACACCGCGGTCAAAGTTCAAAACAGTTCAACTTTTGCCGCTGCGCTCTGTGACGATTACCCACACGGCCAATAGAAACGGGGCATCCAAACAAGTGCGGAAATCAAATGAAAACTCCGCCTACTTTTGCTCTGGCCAGCGTAGCGCTAATCACTCTGTATCTGAAGGGCTACATTTTATTTCTCCATTTTAATAAACAAACTATTCAGTCAGATCGGTATTTGTTGTGAAAGAAATAGTTACAATTTCAAGCATTTTATCCAAAATTTAAGCACTTTTCAAACCTTGAAAACACAAAATTTAAGCATTTTCAAGGATTTCAAGCACCCGTACGAACTCTGAATATTGTAGTAATGTAGTGTGACAGGTTCCCTGTATATATAGCTTTAATTGAGACTTTTTTCTCTTTGTAGTCTACCTGATAGAGATACATACACACACACAAATCACTATTGAATGTAAATTGGCACTGAATCGGTGTGCTGTGTTGAGAAACAGAAGGAAGTTCACCTGAGACCTGTTGATTCTGTCCTCCATGTCACACACGTGTCTCTTCCAGTCGTCTATGGCTGACAGCAGCGCAGCGCTGGGGAAACTGCAGCACAAACCATTATGACACACACACACACACACACGCACGCACGCACGCGTACAGCACACTTCTGAATCTGTGTGAATCCTGCGCCGTACCTGAGCGAAGCCTCCGTCATGTGTTTGACTATCATCTGGCCTTCAGAGACGCTCATCCTCAGCCGCCGCAGCGCGTGTTCCCGTCGGCTCTGCAGGACACACAGCTGAACACACACACACACACACACACACACACACACACACACACACACACATCAGCGTCACTGCAGCGCCAGGCGATGAAACACACACCAGCTGATGCTGAAATCTCACCTGAGCCGCTGTGGATCTCCTCTGCGCTTTCACACACGCGTCTCTGAACCGCTTGATCTCCTCCTCAAGGCTCATACGCTCGGCCGCACACTGGTTACTGCAGCACATGTGTTACACACAGGACACGCGTTACACACACAAGACACATGTTACACACACAAGACACGTGTTACAAACACTACACACGTCACACACAGGACACGCGTTACACACTCACTCACTCACTCACACACACACACACACACACACACACACACACACACACACACACACACACACACACACACACACACACACACACACACACACACGTCACACACAGGACACGCGTTACACACTCTCACACACACACACACACACACACACACACACACACACACGTCACACACAGGACACGCGTTACACACAGGACACACGTTACACACAAGACACACGTTACACTCAGGACACGTGTTACACACACTACACACACACACAGGACACGCGTTACACACACATACACGTGTTACACACGTTACACTCAGGACACGCGTTACACACACAAGACACGCGTTACACACACAAGACACGCGTCACACACACAAGACACGCGTCACACACGTCACACACAGGACACACGTTACACTCAGGACACGTGTTACACACACAGGACACGTCACACACAGGACACGCGTCACACACACACACACACACACACACACACACACACCACGTTATACACGTCACACACACAAGACACGTGTTACAAACACTACAAGTGTTACACACACAAGACGCGTTACACTCAGGACACGTGTTACACACACACACACACACAGGACACGTGTTACACACACACACAGGACACACGTTACACACACACACACACACACACACACACACACACACACACACACAGGAAACGCGTTACACACAAGACACACGTCACTCACAGGACACGCGTTACACACGTCTCACACACACACAGGACACGCGTTACACACACAAGACACGCGTTACACACGTCACACACAGGACACGCGTTACACACGTCACACACAGGACACGTGTTACACACACACAGGACACGCGTTACACGTCACACACAGGACATGCGTTACACACGTCACACACAGGACACGCGTTACACACACACAGGACACGTGTTACACACACACACACAGGACACGTGTTACACACACACAGGACACGCGTTACACGTCACACACAGGACACGCGTTACACGTCACACACAGGACATGCGTTACACACGTCACACAGGACACGTGTTACACACACACAGGACACGCATTACACGTCACACACAGGACACGCGTTACACACGTCTCTCTCACACACACACACACACACACACACACACACACACACACACACACACACACACACACACACACACACAAGACACGCGTTACACACACACAAGACACGCGTTACACACGTTACACTCAGGACACGCGTTACACACGTTACACTCAGGACACGCGTTACACACAGGACACGCGTTACACACGTTACACAGGACACGCGTTACACACACACACAGGACACGCATTACACGTCACACACAGGACACGCGTTACACACGTGTCTCTCTCACACACACACACACACACACACACACACACACACACACACACACACACACACACACACACACACACACACAAGACACGCGTTACACACACACACAAGACACGCGTTACACTCAGGACACGCGTTACACACAGGACACGCATTACACACACACACAGGACACGCGTTACACACACACAGGACACGCGTTACACACACAGGACACGTGTTACACACACACAGGACACGCGTTACACACGTTACACTCAGGCAGGACACGCATTACACACGTTACACACAGGACACGCGTTACACACGTTACACTCAGGCAGGACACGCGTTACACACAGGCAGGACACGCGTTACACACGTTACACTCAGGACACGCGTTACACACAGACAGGTGTTACTGCAGTAGATGTTACACACACAGGACACGCATAGTCTAAATGTTGTATATTTTCACACTCACTTGATGTCAAGGAATCGCTCCAGTTCAGTCTGATACTCTTTCTTCTTGGCACTGATGTCTCTGGAGTAACTAGAGAAAACAAACAGTTTAATTCAGCAGTAAACCAGCAGCTGAGTGTGGGTGTGTGAGAGTGAGTGTGTGTGTGTGTGTGTGTGTGTGTGTGTGTGTGTGTGTGTGTGTGTGTGTGTGTCAGTGAGTGACCAAGTATATACAGGTACAGTGTTTGTGTGAATCCTGTGTTCTTCATTCACAATGATTCATGTCTGTTTCTGAAATGTGTCTGACCTTTCATGTAAATCTGCCAGATCTTTGATCTCCATCTTCAGGTTCTTCAGAGTCTCCTGGTTCTCCTTCTTCTCCAGCTGGTCTTTCCTGACTTCCTCCTCTAGTTTCTGCTGGAACATGGCGAGCTCTGCACTGGCGATCTGAACACAAGCGTACATCTCAGCTGCAGAACCACAGAATCGCTTCAGAAGATCTTGACGGCCGTTGCTCTACCTGCTTGCTCTGTGTGATCCTCTGGGTCTCCTCCTGCAGCGCTGAGATCTCCTCAGTCCTCTTCTGCTGGACGGCTGCGTGGTCTTCCTCCATCTGCTGGAGCTTCTTCAACAGCTGCTGCTTCTGTTTCTCTTTCTGCATCAAGTCACCCTTGAGGAAAAACATGGACATTAATCAAGTAGTGTCAGGACTTTCAAAACGTAAAGTTAACCAACAGATCACTAGTTTCAGAAGGGAGGTAATGCACTGCCCTTAATGCTTCACATTCACTTTGTATTATCAGTCCTGCATATGTGTGACATCCTAAATATGACAGAATGCTGAAGTACAAGTGGCATCGATTTGACTCTCAGTTGAGAACAAAACTTAGTGAACTGATCTCACGTCTCATATTTGATGAAGTTTGCATGGTTGATTCTGCTATTTTCCTGTTATCACTGTGAAGCTGCCTTCAAACAATCTGTACTGTATAAAAATTATTCACATCATGTCCTGAACCAGGCTAATTATTATAACCGAAAGAAATGTAATAAAAACTAGGGCTGGTACACGATACACCCATCTCCTGATTCGATACTATCACGATTCTTGGGTGCCGATACGATATGTAATGCAAATTTTTTTTTTACAAGAAAGTTAAATCATACACTTATTCAGACTGTACATGATGTATAAGATGAGTCATTTTTATATATATACACAGTTAGCCTGGAAATCCAGACCCAAATCCAAAAGATTAAGGTAATGAAAATGAAAAACACTTCTGTGTTAATTTGCTATTAACTATTGCATCACAGAAATAATGATACTATGAGGTTGAAAAGACAGTTTGTGAAGCTGTTTCATGACAACTCTCTCTGGGTCATTAAATTTGTATTAATATGGATTCTGGAATAATAAAAAAATAATAATAATTTTTAAAATCGCACAAAAAAGAAGTTGCGATTGTTAGGAGAATCGATTTTTTCTCCCAGCCCTAATAAAAACTATAATATCTGAAAGACACTAAGTAAACACTGTCCTGCTCTCAACAGCTCAAAGAAATCAACTTACATTATTTATCTCGAAGGAAACGCACGGCTCTGTGTTGATAGAAACATCTGTGTGGTCTGCAAAATCCTGTAATAGGCAAAGGTCAGAGGTCAGAGACGGCACTGAACGTGACGACATTCCCCTCACGTGGCACAGCTTACCCGCACACACACGCCTGTTTGTTTGTCTCGCGTCTCTACAGCGTCACACACGGGCTCTTCAGCGCCACACACGAGCTCTTCAGCGCCACACACGGGCTCTTCAGCGCCACACACAGGCTCTTCAGCGTCACACACGGGCTCTTCAGCGTCACACACGGGCTCTTCAGCGCCACACACGGGCTCTTCAGCGTCCAACATGTCTGCTGCCAAATACTCAAAATCTGTGATGGGACACTCGGAATCATACGGATCGGGGAAAATCGGGAACGGATCCAAGGACACAGGCTCATCTCTGCTATTGTAAGAACCCAAGCTGATTAGCGCGACGTCGTCACTCAGAGCGTCGGCGTGCGGCCAGAACTCGCGTGCGGACGGGTTCAGGCCGCTGTCGGTCAGGGACACGGCGTGCTTCATCAGCCCGATCAGCTCCTCCGTCATGGTGAAGCGCAGAGACTCCAGCAGGAAGGGTTTGAGTCCGCCGGCGTCCGAGATCTTCTGCTGTGCCTCTGGAGGAAAGTTCTCCAGCTCGCCCACCATCAGCGGGTCCGAGGCGCACAGCGGCCCGTGCTCCTCCAGGATCTGGGAGAAATAACTGAAGAACAGCAGAGAGAAAGAGAGAGGTTATCGTTAAAGTTATCGTTATAGCGTTCGTTGTTGTCCGCTGGTGTGGATGCTAATAATCTGCTACTACTGTGCTAAATGTGCTACAGAAACAAGCCTAACCCTATCGCCACTATGATGATGATGTTAAAACAGCGTAGAAAAACCACCACTGTAGAGCACAGAGACACATACTCATATAAACTCTCTTTAGTGGGGTCGGGGTGATTGTCCAGGATCCTCTCGTAATGGCTCCGGTGTGCTGATCCGGCGTACTGCTCCTCAAACTCCGCTAGCTGCCCTCGCAAGTGTTCGGGAACGCTGAACGGGTCCATGCCACTCAGGAACAACCTGGAACAGCCAATCACAGAGTCAGCTCAGGAGTCAGCTCACAGAGGAGAAGATCACTTCACAGACGCCATGTGCAGTGACTGAACTCACAAAGAGTCTTCCTCAGGGAACAGCTCATCCTCCTCATCTTCATCTCTCGAATGCCCTCTCATTCCAGACAGCACAATAACAGACTGAAACACACACACACACAGATGAGCATGAAGCACTTTAGCCCACCAGCGCACTGACATCACGCACAACACTCACCTTTAACTCCTTCTGCTTCTTCTTGCGATGTCTGTTTTTACTCTTAAATATTGAACTCTGAAACAAACACACATGAAGCATCACTGAAACAGCTGAACCTCGGCCACAGACAGACCGCTTACGAGAGCGCGCGCCTCTTACCATGTGCTCCTCATCATCCGTCTTTTTAATGACTAAACAAACAGCATCTAAAGATAAAGAAAAATTAATTCACACTAAAACTCTTCATACATGCATCCATACATCACCCGTTTCAACTTACGTACCATCTTCAAAATATTGATCGAGAATGGAGTGACAGGAGTGATAGCGCTCTCGATTCGACTCAAGAGTCCAAATAAGCAGACGCATTTCTCTAGCGGGAGCCTGCCTTAAATACTCCATTACTGTAAAACCGCCACCGTCAAATAACTCTGAAACGGAGGCGTATTTCTGGAGCGTGTCGTGCAGGGGAGTGAACACCAGCAGAGGCTTGAGGTCCAGCTCCTCCAGATGAGCGCTGTAGCGGCCGATGAACGACTGCGCCGCCCTCAGACCTGAGACAGGACAGGAACACACACATTTCAACAGGAAGCACACATGAACGCCACACTGAAATGTCAAAATACACAACAGACTATTTAATAGTGAAGCAATGGATCTCAATTGGTTCGGATCATTTATTGATTTTGAGCAGCGGATCTGATAATTTTTTGGATCAGCAAAAAATAAAAAATAAATTATATAGTGTCAAATTAGACCCGTTTCCTTTTTTTGATTCACTTTTTGAGCATAGACCTGAAAAATGAATTTCCAACTTAAACTGTCGTAAATCTTGAATGCTTTAGAGCAACAGATTTAAATTTGATCTTTTTTTAAAGTCGACACTTGGCAGATTATTGCTGAAGTGAAAAAAGTGAACTTAAAAAAAGTTATATAATTTTACGGTTATTGTTATGTGCAAAAATACTATTTTCAATTTTTACATGAAATACATATTTTCAAAAACATGTTTTACTCTAAAACTGTGAGAAAATCAAAGCCATAAATCTAAACAAATTGTGTAGCAGGTGCCTAAACCTTTACCAAGTTTCATACCATTCCGGTGAAGATTTTTTTTATTTTTTTTATAAAATGTAACATTTTTCAGCCAAAAATGACAGAACACCCCCAACCTTAGCATGCATATACTAGCGTTTAAGTTGTGATCTATGCTCAGAAAGGGTGAATGATCAAAGATCTCAGAGAACAGAGGGGAGGAGAGCGAGCGCACCAGCGTTATCCAGATGCTGAGCCCACTGCTGCAGTCTGGGAGTGATATGAAGCCCGCACGCGAGTGTGTGTACGAAGACTCGAGCCCAGACCCGGTTCCTGGACTCCAGCAGAAGATCCGCCAGCTCCGCCAGAGACCCGGTGTCTCTGCGCCCGCTCAACACGCTGGCCGACTCTTTACTCTCACACAGGTCCAGCCACGGCCGCAGATGCTCCCAAAACACACAAATACTCACTGGCTCTTCTTTAAAAAGTCCTTTGTTATCATGAATTTGATGTAAAACACGGTCCACATAAATAGAGTCTTTAGGTGGCGCTGCAGGATGAGAACAGAGATGCAGCGTTACGGAGATCGACTGCCTCAGAAAACTCTTCAAATGATGGAAGACAACAAAACAAGCCGCAAAATAAGCTCAAACAACGACACTCAAAAGTTGGGAATGATTAAGATTGTTTAGCCTTTTTTTAAAGTGTCTCTTCTGCTCATCAAGGCTGCGTTTATTAGATCAAAAATGCTGTAAAAATATTATTATAATGTAAATCATCTGTTGTCTATGTGAATATATAGTAAAGTGTAATTTATTCCTGTGATCAAAGCTGAGTTTCAGCATCATTACTCCAGTCTTCAGTGTCACATGATCCTTCAGAAATCACTCTAATATGAGGATTTGATGATCAAGAAACATTTATGATTATTATCAGTGATGAAAAGCATCTCTGTGGAATTTTTCTTTGATGAATAGAAATTTTCAAAAGAACCGCATTTATTTGAAATAGAATCTTTTGTGTCTCACTTTTGATCAATTTAATGTGTCCTTGATGAATAAAAGTATACATTTTTAGTTCTTAAACTTTTGAACAGTAATGTATGACAGTTTCCACAAAAATACAAACTGTTTTCAACACTGATAATAATCATAAATGTTTCTTGAGCATCACATCATCATATTAGAGTGATTGATTAGAAGGATGTCCTTCCCTCAACATACGATCTCGTGCCGACGGGATATTATCACGTTCCCACGAGTTTATATGTTGTGGCCACGATGAAACTAAGAGAACCGAACATGTCCCCTCCCGGTCACCGAAGAAAACAGCTGATTTACATTAGAATAATATTTCACTGTTTTTACAGCATTTTTGATCAAATAAATGTAGATTAGTGAACAGAACTGTAGTTACTCTAAACTTTTGACTGACGGTGTAAAAATCAATGAATTCGCCCTCTCAACAACAGCTTTTTTGTTTGTTTGTTTAATTTCAAGTGTTTCTAGACCTTTAAAAGTCATGTAAAGGAATAAAATCATCTAACTTCATATATATATATGTAGGTTATAAATTGAGCACAGAATATTTAGTGTCTGGTTTGCTCACGTGATCGTCTCTCCACCGCTAGCTTGTTAGCCGCGTCCTCAGCCGTTACTTCATCTCTCTCTCCACGCGCAGAACATCTCGCCAACTTCTGCTGTTTCCGACGAAGCTTTCGATCATTTTTAGACTTCAACTTCTTAATACTGTTGAGGTACAGCGAGAGAAATCACGGTAAACGAGCGAAGCCTTAAAGCGCTGCGCTGAATCTAACAGGGTCAAACGTCACCTTGAACATGGTTGCCGGACTCTCGCTCGTCCAGCAGGGCTGAGTTTAGGAATACACGTTTTAAACTGAGAGACGAAGAGAGTGTTAGTTAGCAAATGAAGCCATGAAACATCACTGTGAGAGTGTGTGTGTGTGTGTGTGGGTGTGTGTGTGTGTGTGAGTGTAAGAGTGAGTGAGAGAGAGTGAGAGTGAGTGAGAGAGAGTGAGTGAGTGAGTGAGAGTGAGAGTGAGTGAGTGAGAGAGAGTGAGAGTGAGTGAGTGTGTGTGTGAGTGAGTAAGTGAGTGAGCGAGTATGTGTGAGTGAGTGTGAGAGAGCAAGTGTGAGTGAGCGAGTGAGTGTGTGTGAGTGAGTGAGTGAGTGAGTGAGTGAGTGAGTGAGTGAGTGAGCGAGAGTGAGAGAGAGTGAGAGAGAGCGAGTGTGTGTGAGTGAGTGTGAGAGAGCAAGTGTGAGTGAGCGAGTGAGTGTGTGTGAGAGTAAGAGTGAGAGAGTGAGTGAGTGAGCGAGTATGTGTGAGAGAGCAAGTGTGAGTGAGCGAGTGAGTATGTGTGTGTGTGTGAGTGAGTGAGCGAGTGAGTGTGTGTGTGTGAGTGAGTGAGTGAGTGAGAGAGTGAGCGAGAGTGAGCGTGTGTGAGTGAGAGTAAGAGTGAGAGAGTGAGTGTGTGAGTGAGAGTGAAAGAGTGAGTGAGTGAGAGTGAGTGTGTGTGTGAGTGTGTGTGTGTGTGAGTGAGAGTGTGTGTGTGAGTGTGTGTGTGAGTGAGTGTGTGAGTGAGTGTGTGTGTGAGAGTGAGTGTGAGTGAGTGAGAGTGAGTGTGTGTGTGAGTGAGTGTGTGTGTGAGTGAGAGTGTGTGTGTGAGTGTGTGTGTGAGTGAGTGTGTGAGTGAGTGTGTGTGAGTGAGTGAGTGTGTGTGTGAGAGTACCTCACCTCACACTTTATCAGCCCCGTCGAGCCAAATATTACAACGTGACAGATCCGCCCTCCACAATCCGGCGTAAAACACGAATCTTTTAGAAAATCCTGCAGAGAAAGAGAGAAGCGAGTGAGTGTTTCTGTCCTCTTCAGGTCTCAGTCACTGAGTGGCGCTCGTCTGACCTTGTCATTCTTATCGGAGAATGAAAGTGTTTTGAGCTTCTTCCAGCAGCTCATATGAAACTCGACTCTGCAGCTCTGACAGCAGATCAGCTGGATGAAGCCCTGAGAACACACACATCAACACACACATCAACACACACATCAACACACACATCAACACACACATCAACACACACATCAACACACACATCAACACACACATCAACACACACATCAACACACTGCACGATTAATCATATCGCAATCGCGATGTCAAGCGATTATATGAAGCAAAATGCTGCGATTCCAACATCCACCCACGCAAGAAAACGTGCACCCTCCCTGAGGGAATAATACGCTGATTTACTGCTCAATGAATATTTCTGATTGTTATCAATGTAGAAAACTGTTTTTGTTAGTTTCAGAGTTTTCTGAAATAGAAAGCTTTTCTAACGTTATAAATGTCTATACTGTCACTTTTGATCAATTGAATGCATCCTTGCCTATTACTTTTCTTAATTTCTTAAAAAATCTTACTGACCCCAAATTACTTTTACCGGTTCTTTGTGGCAAGCTTTATGCGTGCGGTCGTGCGCTTGAGTGCGGCTATATTACGTAAACGCTCATTATCCTGTAGGCGATATAGCCTATTTAAGTAATTCAATTAATATAAAGGGGCGATTTGTCCACTAATGGCTTAAAGAATAACTATAGTCGACTAGAAAATGTTTTTTGTCCGAGGCAGCCCTTATTCCACATATTTACAAACGCCGTGGGCGGAGAATGTTTGTCGGACCTGCTCACATAGTAACGGTTGCTATGTGTGTGATTGGACAATGGCCGTTTTGGGGGAGGGGCCGGCGAAAGGTCAATTATGGCAAAATGTGTTTTTGTCGAGTATCTTCATAACATAAGAGCAGTCTTATGATGAACGTAGAGTTGTGACTCGTGAGAGAATGAGGAGATCCGCGTCTCTGTCAGCAGCGGCTGCTCTTAAAGGGACAGTACCACTAATTATCTCTGTCGTTAAAGTTAATCAAAGAACAAAGGGAACAGAGAAAAACACTCACGGCTCTTGACTAAAGAACTTTTGTAAGTTTAATAAGAATTAGTCTATAATTAATGCAGTGCAGACTGTTTGATAACTTTATTCAATTTCTATATACGTCCTTCCTGTTAGACAGGAAGTACACAGGTAAATATGATATGCCAGGGTTTATTTTTTTTATGGGTTTATGCGAGGATTGTTTGAAGTTCACTTAAATTAAAAGTTGTTATATTTTTTGAAGCCTAATAGATGTTACATTTTTTTTATAGCTTTCAATTGTAATGACGGAATCACTGTAATGTTGGATGGCTATAATTAATGTTTAAAACTGTGTGTGTGTGGGGGGGGGGGGGGGGTCATTTTTATCCAGACATTAATGGCTTATTAATCATTATAGGCGTTATCAATCATTCAAACATTTCAGCATTATCACTAATCTGTGTGTGCATTTTCCTTGAGAACCAAGCAAGCTGACTCATGAAACCATTTGTTTATTATTTCGCAATATTGACCTCAATAATCGTAATATGACATTTTCCCCAAATCGTGCAGCCCTAACACACACACTCAACACACTCACTCCCTCCCTCCCTCCCTCCCTCCCTCACTCACTCACTCACTCCCTCCCTCACTCACTCACTCACTCCCTCACTCCCTCACTCCCTCACTCTCACACTCGCACCCTCGCACCCTCACACACACACACACACACACTCACTCACTCCCTCACTCCCTCACTCCCTCACTCCCTCACTCGCACACTCGCACACTCGCACCCTCACACCCTCACACCCTCACACACACACACACACACTCACTCCCTCACTCCCTCACTCTCACTCGCACACTCGCACACTCGCACCCTCACACCCTCACACACACACACACTCACACACTCACACACTCACACACTCACACACTCACACACTCACTCCCTCACTCCCTCACTCCCTCACTCTCACTCACTCGCACACTCGCACCCTCACACACACACACACACACACACACACACACACACACACACACACACACACACACACACACACTCCCTCACTCACTCCCTCACTCCCTCACTCTCACTCACTCACTCGCACACTCGCACACTCGCACACTCGCACCCTCACACCCTCACACCCACACACCCACACACTCACACACTCACACACACTCACTCACTCACTCACTCACTCACTCACTCACTCACTCCCTCACTCCCTCACTCCCTCACTCCCTCCCTCACACACACACACTCAACACACTCACTCCCTCCCTCACTCACTCCCTCACTCCCTCTCACTCACACACACACACACACACACACACTCACTCCCTCCCACACACTCACACACTCACACTCACTCACTCACTCACTCTCACTCACTCACTCACTCACTCACTCACTCACACACACACTCACTCCCTCACTCACTCCCTCACTCCCTCTCACTCACACACACACACACACACACACACTCACTCCCACACACTCACACACTCACACACACACTCACACTCACTCAGTCACTCACTCCCTCACTCCCTCACTCCCTCACTCCCGCACCCTCACACACACACACACACTCACTCCCTCCCACACACTCACACACTCGCTCGCTCGCACACTCGCACCCTCGCACCCTCGCACCCTCACACCCACTCACTCACTCACTCACACACACACACACACACACACTCCCTCACTCCCTCACTCTCACTCGCACACTCGCACACTCGCACCCTCACTCCCTCCCTCACTCACTCACTCACTCACTCACTCACACACTCACACACTCAACACACTCACTCCCTCCCTCACTCACTCCCTCACTCCCTCTCACTCACACACACACACACACACACACACACACTCACACACTCACAAACACACACACACACTCACACTCACACTCACACTCACTCACTCACTCCCTCACTCCCTCACTCCCGCACCCTCACACACACACACACACTCACTCCCTCCCACACACTCACACACTCGCTCGCTCGCACACTCGCACCCTCGCACACTCGCACCCTCGCACCCTCGCACCCTCGCACCCTCACACCCACTCACTCACTCACTCACACACACACACACTCCCTCACTCCCTCACTCTCACTCGCACACTCGCACACTCGCACCCTCACTCCCTCCCTCACTCACTCCCTCACTCCCTCACTACCTCACTCCCTCTCACTCACTCACTCACACACACACACACACACACACTCACTCCCACACTCACACACTCACACACTCACTCCCTCACTCCCTCACTCCCTCACTCCCTCACTCCCTCACTCCCTCCCACACACTCACACACTCGCTCGCACACTCGCACCCTCGCACCCTCACACCCACTCACTCACTCACTCACTCACTCACTCACTCACTCACTCACTCACTCACTCACTCACTCACTCACTCACTCACTCACTCACTCACTCACACACTCACACACTCAACACACTCAACACACTCACACACTCCCTCACCTTAAAGTCGGGGTCGCTGAAGTAGATGTGTATGGTGTGAGCGAGGCAGTGCTGATGTCGACACACTGCGTCTGCTTTAGGAGGAAACTTACACAACTCTACAAACCTCTGCAGGCGTTCCTTCAGGACAGAGATGAGATCATCATCATCATCATCATCATCATCGGATCATAACAGCTCTCAGGGTTAAACTCATCTATGCTAGAGCTCGATTTTAATCGTTCTCATTTTGATGAACCGATATCGATTCTTTAATCCCAAGGCTGATATTTTAGATGCTGATGCGTTTAAACTTCACTAAACATTCTCTGTAGCTCCTGCCATCCAATAATAATCTTTGATACTTCTGATATGAAACAAAGTCTCATCTTTCAAATCCTGTCAGTTTATTCAGTCAGTAAATGTGTGTTTAATGTGTGTGACAGATGAACCGATCATCTCTTCCTCTTTACTACTAGTTACAGCAGCAAATAAACATGATGAACATCAGAAGGAAAGTTGAAAGATTCAGAACAACTTCCTGAAATCAGTCGTGTCTCATGTAATCCATCAATCAGAGATTCAACCAATCAGTCAATAACACAGCTGGAGAATGATGTCACGTAATGCCACATTTACCTCAGAAAAGCCACTTTATGACGTATTCATTATATTTTTACTCAACCTATTCTACAATATTTAATGTATTTGAATATATTTGTCATAAAAACAAGTTATGACAGACGCCGTTTAAATGTACATTTCAAAAAGCAAATTACAGTAGAAATATAATTATGTCATTAAAAAGTCATTTTACTAAAAACAGGCTTGGGTAAATATTAGTATATGAATCAGCTAATTGTAACCTGTAATATTACAGTAATGAAGCGACTGACGGGGTTCATGTAGTTTACAGCTTTAGTTCTGAGAGATTACTTGACAAAAATACAGTAAATATACAAATTAATCGATATCGAATTGAAATCGGAATTTAATCGAATTGCTTGCGACTAAATTAAAATAAAATCGAAGTAGTAAAAGAGGAAGAGATGATCAGTTCATCTGTCACACACTAAACACACACAAACACACATTTATTGACTGAATTTACTGATGAAACTGACAGGATTCGAAAGATGAGACTGTTTCATATCAGAAGTATCAAATATTATTGTGATTATTGGATGGCAGGAGCTACAGAGAATGTTTGGTGAAGTTTAGATAAAGAATCAGCTGAAAATTGACTAAAAGATCAAACTTGGGAATTGATAACGGTTCATCAAAGTGAGAACTGTTCAAAAATATTATGTCCTACTAAATCAGACACTGAATACCAGAATATTCTGATGGATGGCAGTAATCTCACACACACACACACACACCTTTAAACAGGCCGTCTGTGTCTCCTCAACTATAGTTTTAGTGGTCGGCCAGGTGAGTTTGCCAGGTGTGACGCGTCTCTGAATCATGAGCTGTGCGTTAGAGAAGCGCTCCAGAGCTTTAGCAAACCTGTAAAACACAGAACATGAGCCTGACGTGCGAGACGATCCGGGCAAGCGCGAGAGCCTTCACATCAACACTAACCTGTTCTCCTTCAGATACACTCGCCCCATCCCATAATGCACCAGCGACTGGAACTTCCTGTCTGACGACTCTAACGTGGCAAACTTCCTGTGAGCTTCAGCCAGTTCCTTCACACACACACACACAAAAAAACAAACTGAAAATCAGACACTTTAAACTCACATTATCAGGACCAACAGTGACATTCATGTTTTTTGCAGTTTGCAGCTTCTTTTAACAGGGTTCGTGCAGATACTGTAAAATCTAATTCCAGGACTTTCAAGGACTTTAAAGCTGGTCAGCTGGTGAATGTGCGCTCTTGGTGTGGACAGCGGAGTCGTGTTGCATTACCTCTGGTTGGCCGATCTCCAGCAGGGCGGTTGCGTATCCATAAACCAGCACAGATTTATCCAGCTCCGTCAGTCCCAGCGCCTGTCGGAAACACACACCAGTGAACACTGATGAACGAGGGGTCGAACCCTTCAGTCTGTGTCAGAGCCGAACACTGAAGCACAACATCTGAACACAGCGAGTGTCACTGTTCTGCAGAGTCACACACGCGAGGTGATTCTCCAGCTGTTTCTCCATACACATAACTTAATGTGCATTTTGGGATATTGCATAAGAAACATTGGATGGAAGCACCAAGATGTGCATAACTTAAAAAAATGAGACACACTCATTTATGATGGAGGGAAAAACAGCCCGATTGCAGAAACTTAGTTTTATTACTGATGTTTTGAGCCAAATTCCAAGGAAGTGATGATTTTGTTCTCTTGAACACATGGGATGTAAACACTGCTTTATTCTCAAATGTTGTATGCAATATTCCAACTAAAGAGCTGCTTTGGATGGAAACACAGACACATCTTGAACTGAATTTATCTGTATAATGACAGTTCTTTAGAGCTGCTTTACAGCAGTTTGTCTCATATTGATGAAGTTGCATCATCGGCAACGTTTACACGCAACCAAATCATCCGTTAGTAATGGGACTGACGGCTCAATCGCACTGAAAATCCTTCATGTAAACACTTTAATCGATCCGACTGAGCTCGATCCCAATGACACGTCGATCGGATTGAAAGGGGTTTATTCCTTTTCTACTGCGATCCAGAGAACATGTGAACACTTGATCGACTGAAACCGAAACTGAAAGAACTGCGTATGTGCAATGATGTAGAAATATAGTAATAGAAATAGCGCAATGATGTAGAAATAGCACAATGTAGAAATGATGCAATGTAGAAATAGCGTAATGATGTAGAAATAGCGTAATGATGTAGAAATAGCGTAATGATGTAGAAATAGCGTAATGATGTAGAAATAGAGTAATGATGTATAGCACATTAACCTGATCACGTTTAGCGTTCATGTAAACACTACGTTCAGATTCATCAATCGAAATGATTTAAGTCTGATTGAAACAGAAGTAGTGCATGTAAGCATAGCCAGTGTGTGTATGTGTGTGTGGACATGTTTTTCTACACCGGTGGGGACTTAAACCTGAATGCACACAGACTCATGGGGACTCGTGTCACCGTGGGGACCTAAATCGAGGTCCCCATGGGTACAAAAGCTTATAAATCATACAGAATTAGTTTTTTTGAAAATGTAAAAATGCAGAATGTCTCCTGTGATGGGCAGGTTTAGGGATAGGGGCAGTGTAAGGGGATAGAATATACAGTTTGTACAGTATAAAAACCATTACGTCTATGGAGAGTCCTCACAAAGATAGTGCACCAGACAGTGTGTGTGTGTGTGTGTGTGTGTGTGTGTGTGTGTGTGTGTGTGGCGCTATATTACCGCGGTGCCGCTGGACTCCAGGATCCGCAGGGCCGCAGTGAAGGACTGATGAGCGTTTCTGCAGCGCTGGTCACTTAGAGCCATGTGACCCTCCTGAACCGCAGCACAGAAGAGCTCTCTCGAACCCGCCTCGCTGACGGCCTCCTACACACACACACACACACACATCAATGTTACACACACACGCCAGCGTTACAAACTCTAACTTTGAATCAATTCTGTGGAATGGCCCATATAGCCTATTTGAACAGGATTTGTTTCCAGGTATGACTGTGTACTAAAAATGTGCTTTTGACTTTCATTTATATTTTAATTATATTGTTATATATATATATCATTATTCATGATCATTCACGCCCACACATATACTGCCTTTCCAAACAAAAAGTGTCTTACAAAGTTCAAATCAATGTATTGTTTTATGTGAATGATTAGGCAGGATGATTTTCAGATCATTTTGAAGCAAAAACTCTGGGTGACAACATCCATTATTCAGAAGTGTTGTGGACAAATGTTTAGTATTTTGGGGCTTTATTTCAGAAACTTTAATTTTTATTTTTTCAATAACCATGCATAAACATTATTCTCTCAAAAATACAAACATGTACACAATGTTGCTCACATATTATGGTAGCCATGTTTGTGCTGAATAGAGTGTAATTACACCTTAGCCATTAATATGTTTATAAGCAACTGAAAAAAGCACAAATGTCAGAACATCTCAAGGACCCCAAAAACACCTTAGACCCCAGCGTTACACACACACACGCCAGCGTTACACACACACGCCAGCGTTACACACACACGCCAGCGTTACACACACACGCCAGCGTTACACACACACACGCCAGCGTTACACACACACACACGCCAGCGTTACACACACACACGCCAGCGTTACACACACACGCCAGCGTTACACACACACGCCAGCGTTACACACACACACACGCCAGCGTTACACACACACGCCAGCGTTACACACACACGCCAGCGTTACACACACACACGCCATCGTTACACACACACACACACACAACTCAAGTTACTTGTAATGGGTTTCCCCAACACTGCTCAGGAGTTTGCTCTGTGTGACACTAACCACTGGACTGTGGGCTCGCTCCGGGACAGGTGTGTGTTTGCTGCGCTCCGGGACAGGTGTGTGTTTGCTGCGCTCCGGGACAGGTGTGTGTTTGCTGCGCTCCGGGACAGGTGTGTGTTTGCTGCGCACTGACGGCTTCTCCACTGCACCTGAAGCTTTCTTATTCTTCCGCGGACTCATTTCACTAGGACAAGATTCATTAGGAATAAGCATCATTATCCAAGAGGCTCAATGAAATCAGTGCAGTGTTTCTGATCAATGAAGTGAGGAATAAAAAAAACTAATAATAAAAACAGCTAATATGTTAATATTCTATAATATATGTTAAGATTTTAGTTTAGATTTTGGGTAACACTTAACAATAAGGTTCATTAGTTAACTACCTTAGTTAACATGAACTAAGAATGAACAATACTTCTACAGCATTTATTAATCTTAAATGTTAATTTCCACATTTACTAAACATTATTATAATCAAAGGTTGTATTTGTTAACATTAGTTACGCACTGTGAACTAACATGAACAAACAATGAACAGCTGTATTATTAATAGCTCACATTAACAAAGATTAATAAATACTGTTTTGCTCATTGTTAGTTCATGTTAGTTACTACATTAACTAATGTTAACTAATGAACCTTTTTGTAAAGCGTTACCAGATTTTGTCAACATTTTAATTTTAATTAGTTTTAGTAGTTGTTGTGTTTGCCATTTTTCTATGCCATCATAGAAAAAAGTTGTTAAATATATTTTATTCAAGTTAAATGTTTATTTCATGTTTTGGTAACACTTCACAAAGTTGCATTATGTACTAAAAAAAAGTTAACATTTCAACAGTATTTATTTATCTCATTTAATGTCAAGTTCAACATTTACCAACACATTTTTAAGGGCAAAAGTTAACATTAATGCACTGTGAACATGAACAGCTATTTTTACATTAATAAGTGTTCACAGTTAGATCATGCTAGCTAACACAAGCCTATTGTAAAGCGTTACCAAGGGTTTGTTCACGCTCAACACAAACAGCATTAGTGAAGAAAACATCCTGAACACCGAGCGACTGAGAAATGAAAGTAAATCTAGCTTTATTGTACCTGTCATTAGAAGCTCAAGTTTCACTTTAAAGATAAAATAACTCTTCACAAACATCCTTTACAATTAATGTCAGTCAGATTTCTATCAACACCTCGAATGATTAAAACATGTTTGAACTAACGAAAGAATTGGCTTGTTTTCTGGTCACTTTCATGACAATAACCCGGTTTATTACCTTTTCATGTCTTTGAGTCTGTCCGCTCTTTCTTCAGGATGGGCTCGAGCTCCAGAGTTCCCTGAAAACAATGGAAGTTTGAGATTAGAGTCCAAAATAAGAAACTATCCTGGGGAAATAAATAAATCACTCCTGCGTTCAGGAACAACCCGCAGAACCAGAAGAGCCGCTAGCGCTAAACACCGGTGAGCGTCTAGAAACAGCCGCATCAGTTGAAGGAGGGAACAAGCACGGCACGAGACTCACCGGAAACAGCGTGACACACACTTCCTCTAGAGGGAGCGTTCATGACAACATACCCACATGAATGAAAACACATTCTTTCAATTCCACGAGATACTCAAGCTTCGTTCTGTTTGCCAGTCCATAACAGCACACTAACACACGAGTTATCAGTGACCTTGGAGAGAGGGATGAGCGCTGGGAACAGACATGAGACGCAGCCTTCACTTCCAGATAACACACGTTCAGTACAGATGTGTGTGTGTGTGTGTGTGTGTGTGTGTGTGTGTGTGTGTTCAGAGACGAGAGAGAGAAGCCTACTGCCATTACAGGTTTTAAACGGGTTATCTGCAGGGTTTAGAGCCAAATTTAAATGATTACTTCACTTCAGGATTAAGATTTCCTGATGATTTACTCTCCTCCTCGTCATCCAAGATGTTCATGTCTTTCTTTAGTGGAAAAGAAATGAAGGTTTCTGAGGAAAACACTCCAGGATTTTTCTCCATATAGTGACTTCAATGGGGTCCAACAGGTTGAAGGTCCAGATGTGAGTTTCAAAGTCTCGACACGATCCAGCCGAGGAATAAGAGTCTTATCTAGACAAACCAGCGGACATTTTATAACAAAAATAAACATTTATATACTTTAACCACTAATGCTGGTCTAGCACTGGCTGTGATATGACACACATTACGTAATCAGGTTGAAAGGTCACGGGTGACGCAAGCGGCAGTACAGACCTAGTGTTTACAAAGTGAACGTGCAAAGACTAAGTCAAACGGCATTTACAAAAAAAAGTAAAACAACGATGTCGGACGATTTTGGAGGAGAAAATTAGTTTTTCGCCCTACCGCAGTCCTTACGCCTACGTCACACTTGACCTTTCAACAAGACCTGCATTTGTGGTTAAAGTATATAAATATTTATTTTTGTTATAAAATGTCCGCTGGTTTGTCTAGATGAGACTCTTATTCCTCGGCTGGATCGTGTCGAGACTTTGAAGCTGCACTGAAACTCACATCTGGACCTTCGACCCGTTGGACCCCATTGAAGACACTATATGGAGGAACATCCTGGAGTGTTTTCCTCAGAAACCTTCATTTGTTTTCCACTGAAGAAAGACATGAACATCTTGGATGACAAGGGGGAGACTAAATCATCAGGACATTAAAATTTTTGCTAAAAAACTATAAAGCTTGCGATAAATAAATAGCAAAACATGCAAAAATGAAGCGCAACAGTGCACAGAATAAGACACTCATAACGAGCGTCTGTTCAGAAGAGCAGAGCACATTTAAACTCGAGCTCAACACAGAAGCAAATGCTGAAATATCTGAAGAATGTCGTCCCTCACCTGCAGCGTCAGCCTGGTGTTTCCCACGCTCAGACGTCTGCTATCGGAGAGAAGAACATCAGTCGTTACACTCACATCTCACTGAGCTGAAGCATTAGTGGGCGACCCATATCGACGGCCAATGTTAGAGAGCAGGCGGCCGATATAAAGCTTTTTTTTTATATATCACAACATTTAATTTAAAGATAGTAAAAAGACATGCAAAACATTCTTTTGGCAAATCTCTGTGCACTCGTCTGAGAATCATATTTTTTCCAAGTAATGAGACAGAAACAGCGCTAGTTTCACATACAGCACACAGAGAAATTAATTATTTTGTTTTACCCATAAACGGAGAACAAAAAAGAACTTCGCTTGAAGTATATCAGGGCCTTTACAAACACACAAGATCTCACAGCTGGATTTATTAAATAATTATGTACAGTAGTCAACATTTGAAGTGGATCAAAAAAAGTTCAAAGTTGTCCAAAGACGAGATCGGGTATTGTTCAAAATTCATGTTTAACTTTGATGAAAGTCACTTCAAATGTTGACGACTGTAGAGGAACTAGGGCTGTGAAACGATTAAACGCATCCAAAATAAAAGTTTGTTTACATAATATGTGTGTACTGTGTATTATTATTTTGTATATATAAATACACACACATGCATATATTTCAGAAAAATGTGTTGTGTATATATGACGATGACACGAGTCAGCCTGGGCTGTGTGTCGGCCGAGCACTCGTGAGGGAGGTGGTGTTCAGAAGGCAAGACTCACCGAACTCTCCAGGCTGGAGGAACGAGACGGCGCTTCAGGCTGATGAGTGGATCTCTGATGCTGAGATGAAGAGTCGCCCGCATGCGCTCTGCGTTACAAACACAAGCTCTAATCCTTCAACCATGCAACACCAGAGCACAAATACGAGCTTAACCCTCATCCCGCACTTTAGAACACATCTTTCCCTCACAGGATTTTCTTTTAACCTTTAAATAATAAATCAATAGTAATTTAAGCACATTCCTCACATTCTTTCAACTTAAATTCAAAATAACTCTAATTTCATGCATAACCCTTCTAATTCAGCTCAACATATCTTACACTGGGTGTCTATGACCTCTTGTGTAAAATACATAATGTAAGATGATATTTCATGACTCTAGATGGCCTTATATCTCTATATGAGCTGTTCCGCTGGGTCCTAAAGTCAGTTCCCTTCAGTGTGCATTCAGATACACATGTAGACATTATGAAATAATATTTTGGTAAAGTTTTAGCATTTTTAGGTTTTTCTATGTGCACTGAAGCATTCCTCGCATTCCATTCATTCCGAACGGGTCAAATTGAAGGAGAACAGGTTGAAAAGTAAGGATTTGTTACTTTCTTTTATTTCAACCTCAAAACTCTTAGAAGCCTTTTGTGTGTGTGTGTGTGTGTGTGTGTGTGTGTGTGTATATTCGTGGTTCAAGTGTGACTAAAGTCCTACCCCTCAAACACTCAAATGTAAAAACCCCTACAAACCTGGTTTTAGAAGAAATCCTTTTAGTTTCCGTCTTCTTGGTCTTCATTTGGTCTGCTTGAGGAAACACAACGGTAATAATGCGGAGAGGTGTCAGGAGTCAGTCTTTCTTTTATAAGGACAGCACACATTAATCAACATTTCTGTATATGTTCCAGTGTTAGCAGGCTGGCTAATGTTCAACTGCAGTCCTTTGGAAAGATGTTTTTGAAACCTCCAAAATAATAATAAGTACATTTCGAGGAGCTCATAACTCCATAAAGACAGCACTAACATCAGAAGAAGAGTTCTCAGCGCAGGACACAAGCCATGCGAAGCAACAGCGCACAGCAGAACCTCAGTGTGAGTGTGAGGAGCATGTGCTACCGGCAGAACCTCAGTGTGAGTGAGCGGAGTATGTGCTACCGGCAGAACCTCAGCGTGAGTGAGCGGAGCGTGTGCTACCGGCAGAACCTCAGTGTGAGTGAGCGGAGTATGTGCTACCGGCAGAACCTCAGCGTGAGTGAGCGGAGCATGTGCTACCGGCAGAACCTCAGCGTGAGTGAGCGGAGCGTGTGCTATCGGCAGAACCTCAGCGTGAGTGTGAGGAGCGTGTGTTACCGGCAGAACCTCAGCGTGAGTGAGCGGAGCGTGTGCTATCGGCAGAACCTCAGCGTGAGTGAGCGGAGCGTGTGCTACCGGCAGAACCTCAGCGTGAGTGTGAGGAGCGTGTGTTACCGGCAGAACCTCAGTGTGAGTGTGAGGAGCGTGTGTTACCGGCAGAACCTCAGCGTGAGTGAGCGGAGCGTGTGCTACCGGCAGAACCTCAGCGTGAGTGTGAGGAGCGTGTGCTATCGGCAGAACCTCAGCGTGAGTGTGAGGAGCGTGTGTTACCGGCAGAACCTCAGCGTGAGTGAGCGGAGCGTGTGCTATCGGCAGAACCTCAGCGTGAGTGAGCGGAGCGTGTGCTATCGGCAGAACCTCAGCGTGAGTGAGCGGAGCGTGTGTTACCGGCAGAACCTCAGCGTGAGTGAGCGGAGCGTGTGCTATCGGCAGAACCTCAGCGTGAGTGAGCGGAGCGTGTGCTATCGGCAGAACCTCAGCGTGAGTGAGCGGAGCGTGTGTTACCGGCAGAACCTCAGCGTGAGTGAGCGGAGCGTGTGCTACCGGCAGAACCTCAGCGTGAGTGTGAGGAGCGTGTGTTACCGGCAGAACCTCAGTGTGAGTGAGCGGAGCGTGTGTTACCGGCAGAACCTCAGCGTGAGTGTGAGGAGCGTGTGTTACCGGCAGAACCTCAGCGTGAGTGAGCGGAGCGTGTGTTACCGGCAGAAACTCAGCGTGAGTGAGCGGAGCGTGTGCTACCGGCAGAACCTCAGCGTGAGTGTGAGGAGCGTGTGTTACCGGCAGAACCTCAGTGTGAGTGAGCGGAGCGTGTGTTACCGGCAGAACCTCAGCGTGAGTGAGCGGAGCGTGTGCTATCGGCAGAACCTCAGCGTGAGTGAGCGGAGCGTGTGCTACCGGCAGAACCTCAGCGTGAGTGTGAGGAGCGTGTGTTACCGGCAGAACCTCAGCGTGAGTGAGCGGAGCGTGTGCTATCGGCAGAACCTCAGCGTGAGTGAGCGGAGCGTGTGTTACCGGCAGAACCTCAGTGTGAGTGAGCGGAGCGTGTGCTATCGGCAGAACCTCAGCGTGAGTGAGCGGAGCGTGTGCTATCGGCAGAACCTCAGCGTGAGTGAGCGGAGCATGTGCTACCGGCAGAACCTCAGCGTGAGTGTGAGGAGCGTGTGTTACCGGCAGAACCTCAGTGTGAGTGAGCGGAGCGTGTGCTACCGGCAGAACCTCAGTGTGAGTGAGCGGAGCGTGTGCTACCGGCAGAACCTCAGTGTGAGTGTGAGGAGCGTGTGCTACCGGCAGAACCTCAGTGTGAGTGAGCGGAGCGTGTGTTACCGGCAGAACCTCAGTGTGAGTGAGCGGAGCGTGTGTTATCGGCAGAACCTCAGTGTGAGTGTGAGGAGCGTGTGTTACCGGCAGAACCTCAGTGTGAGTGAGCGGAGCATGTGCTACCAGCAGAACCTCAGCGTGAGTGAGCGGAGCGTGTGCTACCGGTAGAACCTCAGTGTGAGTGTGAGGAGCGTGTGTTACCGGCAGAACCTCAGCGTGAGTGAGCGGAGCGTGTGTTACCGGCAGAACCTCAGTGTGAGTGAGCGGAGCATGTGCTACCAGCAGAACCTCAGCGTGAGTGAGCGGAGCATGTGCTACCGGCAGAACCTCAGCGTGAGTGAGCGGAGCATGTGCTACCGGCAGAACCTCAGCGTGAGTGAGCGGAGCATGTGCTACCGGCAGAACCTCAGCGTGAGTGAGCGGAGCATGTGCTACCGGCAGAACCTCAGCGTGAGTGTGAGGAGCGTGTGTTACCGGCAGAACCTCAGCGTGAGTGAGCGGAGCGTGTGCTATCGGCAGAACCTCAGCGTGAGTGAGCGGAGCATGTGCTACCGGCAGAACCTCAGCGTGAGTGTGAGGAGCGTGTGTTACCGGCAGAACCTCAGCGTGAGTGAGCGGAGCGTGTGCTATCGGCAGAACCTCAGCGTGAGTGAGCGGAGCATGTGCTACCGGCAGAACCTCAGCGTGAGTGTGAGGAGCGTGTGTTACCGGCAGAACCTCAGTGTGAGTGAGCGGAGCGTGTGCTATCGGCAGAACCTCAGCGTGAGTGAGCGGAGCATGTGCTACCGGCAGAACCTCAGCGTGAGTGAGCGGAGCATGTGCTACCGGCAGAACCTCAGCGTGAGTGTGAGGAGCGTGTGTTACCGGCAGAACCTCAGTGTGAGTGAGCGGAGCGTGTGCTATCGGCAGAACCTCAGCGTGAGTGAGCGGAGCATGTGCTACCGGCAGAACCTCAGCGTGAGTGTGAGGAGCGTGTGTTACCGGCAGAACCTCAGTGTGAGTGAGCGGAGCGTGTGCTACCGGCAGAACCTCAGTGTGAGTGAGCGGAGCGTGTGCTACCGGTAGAACCTCAGTGTGAGTGTGAGGAGCGTGTGTTACCGGCAGAACCTCAGCGTGAGTGAGCGGAGCGTGTGTTACCGGCAGAACCTCAGCGTGAGTGAGCGGAGCATGTGCTACCGGCAGAACCTCAGCGTGAGTGAGCGGAGCATGTGCTACCGGCAGAACCTCAGCGTGAGTGTGAGGAGCGTGTGTTACCGGCAGAACCTCAGCGTGAGTGAGCGGAGCGTGTGCTATCGGCAGAACCTCAGCGTGAGTGAGCGGAGCATGTGCTACCGGCAGAACCTCAGCGTGAGTGTGAGGAGCGTGTGTTACCGGCAGAACCTCAGTGTGAGTGAGCGGAGCGTGTGCTACCGGCAGAACCTCAGTGTGAGTGAGCGGAGCGTGTGCTACCGGTAGAACCTCAGCGTGAGTGTGAGGAGCGTGTGCTACCGGCAGAACCTCAGCGTGAGTGAGCGGAGCGTGTGTTACCGGCAGAACCTCAGCGTGAGTGTGAGGAGCGTGTGCTACCGGCAGAACCTCAGTGTGAGTGTGAGGAGCGTGTGCTACCGGCAGAACCTCAGTGTGAGTGTGAGGAGCGTGTGCTACCGGCAGAACCTCAGCGTGAGTGTGAGGAGCGTGTGCTATCGGCAGAACCTCAGCGTGAGTGAGCGGAGCATGTGCTACCGGCAGAACCTCAGTGTGAGTGTGCGGAGCGTGTGTTACCGGCAGAACCTCAGCGTGAGTGTGCGGAGCGTGTGTTACCGGCAGAACCTCAGCGTGAGTGAGCGGAGCGTGTGTTACCGGCAGAACCTCAGCGTGAGTGTGAGGAGCGTGGGCTATCGGCAGAACCTCAGCGTGAGTGAGCGGAGCATGTGCTACCGGCAGAACCTCAGCGTGAGTGAGCGGAGCATGTGCTACCGGCAGAACCTCAGCGTGAGTGAGCGGAGCGTGTGCTACCGGCAGAACCTCAGTGTGAGTGAGCGGAGCGTGTGCTACCGGCAGAACCTCAGCGTGAGTGAGCGGAGCGTGTGCTACCGGCAGAACCTCAGGGTGAGTGAGCGGAGCGTGTGCTACCGGCAGAACCTCAGGGTGAGTGAGCGGAGCGTGTGCTACCGGCAGAACCTTAGTGTGAGTGTGAGGAGCATGTGCTACCGGCAGAACCTCAGCGTGAGTGAGCGGAGCGTGTGTTACCGGCAGAACCTCAGCGTGAGTGAGCGGAGCGTGTGCTATCGGCAGAACCTCAGCGTGAGTGAGCGGAGCGTGTGCTATCGGCAGAACCTCAGCGTGAGTGTGAGGAGCGTGTGCTATCGGCAGAACCTCAGCGTGAGTGAGCGGAGCGTGTGCTATCGGCAGAACCTCAGCGTGAGAACCTCAGCGTGAGTGAGCGGAGCGTGTGCTACCGGCAGAACCTCAGTGTGAGTGTGCGGAGCGTGTGCTACCGGCAGAACCTCAGTGTGAGTGTGAGGAGCGTGTGCTACCAGCAGAACCTCAGTGTGAGTGTGAGGAGCGTGTGCTACCGACAGAACCTCAGTGTGAGTGTGAGGAGCGTGTGCTACCGGCAGAACCTCAGTGTGAGGAGCGTGTGCTACCGGCAGAACCTCAGTGTGAGTGTGAGGAGCGTGTGTTACCGGCAGAACCTCAGTGTGAGTGTGAGGAGTGTGTGTTACCGGCAGAACCTCAGTGTGAGTGTGCGGAGCGTGTGCTACCGGCAGAACCTCAGTGTGAGTGTGAGGAGCGTGTGCTACCAGCAGAACCTCAGTGTGAGTGTGAGGAGCGTGTGCTACCGACAGAACCTCAGTGTGAGTGTGCGGAGCGTGTGCTACCGGCAGAACCTCAGTGTGAGTGTGAGGAGCGTGTGCTACCGGCAGAACCTCAGTGTGAGTGTGAGGAGCGTGTGTTACCGGCAGAACCTCAGTGTGAGTGTGAGGAGTGTGTGTGAGTGTGAGGAGCGTGTGTTACCGGCAGAACCTCAGTGTGAGTGTGAGTAGCGTGTGTTACCGGCAGAACCTCAGTGTGAGTGTGAGGAGTGTGTGTGAGTGTGAGGAGCGTGTGCTACCGGCAGAACCTCAGTGTGAGTGTGCGTAGCGTGTGTTACCGGCAGAACCTCAGTGTGAGTGTGAGGAGTGTGTGTGAGTGTGAGGAGCGTGTGCTACCGGCAGAACCTCAGTGTGAGTGTGCGTAGCGTGTGTTACCGGCAGAACCTCAGTGTGAGTGTGCGGAGCGTGTGTTACCGGCAGAACCTCAGTGTGAGTGTGAGGAGTGTGTGTGAGTGTGAGGAGCGTGTGTTACCGGCAGAACCTCAGTGTGAGTGTGAGGAGCGTGTGTTACCGGCGTTCTCCAGCAGCTCGCTGTGGAAGCGCTCGCTCTGCTGGAGCAGGTCTTTCAGCCCGTCGGGGTCAGCGCCGCACGCCTCCTGAGCCTCACGGTTGGCCAGCACAGCCTTCTGGTGCTCGCCCAGGTAGAACAGCGCGTCACAGAAGCGGTAATGGCCCTGGAGGAGAGGAACATCACGGATACGGCTTTTATGAGTGAGAGTCGGACCTGAGTCTGGGGTTGGGAGTCGGATACTTGTTATAAAATGTAAATTTTGATTCCTCTTCTCAATTCCTTTGTGAGCGTTTCAATATGACTTGAAGCGCGAGACGACTGTTTTCAGTGCTGTGTGTGTCACTATATTGGGCAGGTCTTAAAGGGACAGCAGCCTAATATTCCTGCTATAACAAAACTAATATTCCTGCCATCTCTATAATAATACTAATCAAATATCAAAAGACAGAAAATCCACTCGTTCTTCACTGAATAACTTCTGTAACTATATTTGTAATGTATATTCTATTTATAAACTGCAGTGTTATTTTACATTTGATTCCAGTTTCTGAACCTGAAAATCTTAAAACAGTTTATTTCAATCGTATCTGTGTTCAGTTGCGTCTATTTGTTTTGATTGCTAATTTTTTATTTGTTCTTTTTTTAATTACTGAGTGTTTACTTGTCTTTAATAAAGTTTATATTAGTTCGTCTAGTTTGGTGTTTTTAAACCACAGGCAAACGCTCCTTGTGTAAGAGTTCTTTAGCCTGTTTTTGTTCATGATATTCAGATACAATTAAATGTTTTGCAATAAGACTAAATGTGAATGATATCAAAGTTGTTTTTTACCTTATTAGAATCGAAATTAGGAATTGATTCGAATCAGAATCAATAAGCAGAAGCTAAATCGTTAAGATTCAACTGATCCACAACCGTACCGGAGTCACAGCAGGGTCAGATCACTGTAAGCAGTAATGCGGACTCGTGCACTCTCTGTAAAGCTGCTTTGAAATGATGTGTATTGCGAAAAGCGCTATACAAATAAACGTGAATTGAACTAAATAAGACTGATAATGATGATGATGATGACTCAGCGTTTACCTTGGCCCAGTCTGGCTGCAATATAATGGCTCTCTTTCCATCGCCGAGTGCTTTCCTGAAAACAACTCCCACAATCAGTCTCACACACGCGTTCCTCAGTAATGTGCATCGGAATAACAGAAATGACACTCACAGATATTTCTCAGAGCGAATCAAACAGATCGCTCTGTTCCCGTACAGGATGTGGTTATTAGGGCTGAAACAGAACGAGAGATGAACACTCGATTACAACACAGACCTGCAAACTCCTCAGACTAAAAAAGGTGACAGTGACTAACTTTTTTTTTTGCTACATGCCATGGGATTAATCAATGCATGCTGATGAATGATGTATAATAATGATAATTAATCTGCATACCCTAGTTTTGCACTGATGTAAAAAGACTGACAGTGACACAATAAGACCTAATGTTAGCAAAATGTTTTAATCTTTTAACAATCTTTAATGTTTGATTATAATTTTACTGTCTTCACATAGGGATGGGAATTGATAAGATTTTATCAATAATAATGCCACTGACGATTCTGATTATCGATCCAATTCTTTAACGATTCTCGATAGCACTGTGTGGAAAAATGCAATCATATGCTTTTAAAAAAACAAAAGTGGTTTTATTTATTTTAAAGTTTAAGCTTGAGTTAGCAAACTGTACTTTTTATATAATTTATGTAATAAATAGAACCTTATTGTAAAAATGTCCGGAACGCTTTTCAGAGAAGATAAGGAAACTTATTTAGCACAATTTACACCCAGCAGTAATAAAAAATCTCCGAATGCTCCACATGAAACTTTGGTCTTCCGACCTTTTACCACCGTGTCGATTTATTTTGATTAATATGTGCGAGGGAGAGAGCAACACAGCGCCTAGTTTGGAGACGGTGAAGTCGTTTACACAGAGAGTGCGCGCGCGCGACCGGCTCCCTCTCTCTCGTTCTTTCAGTTAAACATACGCCCTGTCACAAATGCATCCGTTCATCTACATCAGTGGTTCCCAAACTTTTAACAGGCATGTACCCCCTGAGACATTATAGATCTTCCGGAGTACCCCCAACACCACCAATTGTTAACAACAAGTTTTTTTTTATTTTTTTATTAATATTTATTTTTATCAATTTTGTCGAGAATAGTGAATAGAATCATAAACATATGATACAAATCTAATCAAAAGTCAACATATGATACAAATAGGGCTGTGACGGTGGCAGTTTTTTACCACCGCGGTAGTAATGGACCCAAATACCGGCGGTGTTGCGGTGGTCTGGTGGTTGTTTTGAAATAAATAAAAAAACAAAACAAAGAAACAACACACTAAAGCCTGTAAAGCATTGAAATAAATATCAGTAAATACTGGTAACCTACATAATATAATAAAGTTGAATCTATTTAAAAATAAATAAATAAATAAAAACTTTCGTTAAATTTCCCACACAAAGACGCGTGATACAGCCTACGCTCTGCTCTTTGAGAGGGATGTGGGACACGAGCAGGAAAGAGACCATCGATCTATTTTCTGGTATCTTCATGTTTTCTACTTGTAAAAGGTATGAAGAGCGAATTCTATCTTCCACAAGGGCATTTAGCCACTGATATGGCATTTAGGCTATGTTTGCGCGCTGCCAGAGAAAGCCAAACTAAAATCACCCGTGCGTGTGAAACGCGCTTTACAAATGAACTTGACGCGCCTTACCAATTATCATATGTCTAATAACAAGCACAAACTGTGTTAAAAAGAATTTGACGTACAAGTAAAAATGAAGGCTATCTGTCCTAACACAGTAAAGAATACGAAAATAATCGACCTAAAAGCGAACAAAGGAAGAAACGTTTATAATCCCCTTTGGAAATGGGTGAGACGCGAGTGAAGATATGGGAAAAGAAACAAGAGATTCCATGCAGGGATGAGTCACGATTTTTGAATATTCGATTAGTTGATTTAATTATAGAATATCTAATGTTCTAATGTCTGTTGTGCGATCATTCTCTAAAATAAAATCTCCATGTTCTGGTGCTGATGCAGTGGTGACGAGTTCATGTAACCAGAGGGTGACGCTGCCAATAACGCACATAACAGCTGTCACAAAGAGCCGGCAAAAGTAATGAATGTGTCAAATATAGCAAGGATACATTTGAATAGTTTATTAATAAAGTGTTTGTTTTTTTTGTGTCAGTGTTAGTTAGTTGTTGACGATGCTGACTCGTCATCTTCGCAGTGAACGCGCCTATAGAGAGAAATGCACACTTCATACGGATTACATGCATATGCTAGTCGGTTTATTTTCATTTTGAATTGTTTTGTTTAAAAGTAGACGGTTCAAGCTCTCTATAAGGAATAACTAATAAAATATTTTTCAATTCGCTAATAATCGGATGACCAGATTGCAAACCAGAATTCAAAGCCGAAAAAGCTTAAGTTTATGGGCTCACGCACAACTCTCTCATTCGTCATGAATTCAAACTTTTCCATGGCTGCGATATAACATTTAATTGCTAACCTATTATTTCTTTTGTAAACAAAGCTTTGTGTGTCATAATATTAATGTAAAACAGCATTCATTTTTTTTGGCAAACCACCGCCGGTACTACTCAGCCACCGCGGTGGTGCGGTTGTCAAGATTACCGGCAATTCGCGTACCCCCTGAAATCAGTCCACGTACCCCTGGGGGTACGCGTACCCCAGTTTGACAACCGTGGATCTACATTACTCACCGATCAAATAAGACTTTGGCGGGACAAAAATTCACTTTGGCGGGCGCTAAAACAAGTTCAATGCAGGAAAATTCATGCGTGAGTTTCCATTAGACTCGCACAGTAGCCAGGCGTCTCATCAAATGGCGAGCTCAGCTCAGTTGACGCTGTGTGCTTCAAGATTCTGACGCAAGTGCTAAGATTCCAATTGGCCAAGAGAAAAAGTGCTAAGATTCCGATTGGCCCAGAGAAATGTCAATTATAAGAATTATCCAATAATGTTTTGCAATTCTAGCCTGCATGGCAGTTACTGTGAGAAACAATACCCCCCCCCACACACACACACACACACACACACAAAAAAAAACTTTTTTTGAAAACGAAAAGCGACAAGTTTGCAGGTCTGAGACAGAACAGGATTGGGAAGTAAAACGGTGACGATGTTCCGGCACTTACTGGTATTTGATGGCTTTAGTGTACCACTTCAGAGCCATGTCATATTTCTTTTTCTGGAACTGCTCATTTCCCTTGTTTTTCATATCGTCGCTTTTCTG
The DNA here is from genome assembly GCF_949319135.1 of Squalius cephalus. Lineage (NCBI taxonomy): Eukaryota > Metazoa > Chordata > Actinopteri > Cypriniformes > Leuciscidae > Squalius > Squalius cephalus. Next base: position 372,857 of record NC_137145.1, read on the forward strand.
GGATACAGTAAAAAAAGAAAACAATGTCTTATTTCGGCTAATACAGCAGATCTCCAACAATAATCATCAGTCAGTGACATAAGCACACGTGATCTTCAAGTGTCTCACCGATAAACTCCAAGTGTCCGGCTCTGACTTGAGCTCGGCGATGGCTTTCTTCTTACTGCACGACACCACCTGAAGATAACGAGCATCTGTGGGACAGACGGTTATTACACACATGTTCTTCAGCTCTGGACACAGACACAGATCACATGACTCTATCCTCATCTCCATTCAGGACTCATGTGGACATATATCAGGTTCGGTACACGTCTCAGAACTAAAGCTGTAAAATCTACAGGAATCCCGTCAGTTGCTGCATTACTGTAATATTACAGGTTACAATTAAGAACTGATTTATATGCTAACATTTAGATCACATGATCCTTTATGATAACAACATTACAATCATATTTTTATATGGTGGCTGTCAAACATTTTTTCATGACAGATTTATTCAAACAACATTAAAAGTACAGTAAAAGTATTATGAATATGTGCTATGGTGTGTATACGCATCTAAATGCTCATATCTAGAGTTATTTTTATAGCTGACTCTGGAGTTTATGTGTAGTCACGTGACACAGATGTTAAAGCAAAACAACCCTTCTGGCTGAATGTTTCCTCGGGCAAACCTCATTCCACAGCCTGTCACACCCAGTTTAGGAGCAGCTCTTCTTCTTGTAATTAGGAGTTTAGCGAGTACATGCTTAATGAAACACTCAAAGAACATTTGCATTTTAAGAAAGGCCATTTTGAGCTGCGTTTCTATCATTTACACACTTTATAAAATGTCAATGTTTTGAATCTAATGCTTTTGCAAGACTTGACTCTGTGATGAAGTCATACACACAGTTAACCATTTGCATAACTTTAACACAAGTTCTTATTTCTCAAATAATAAAAGCCAAAAGAGCTTTTGCCAAAAAGTGAGCTAATATCACAAACTATACATAACACAATATCTGTTTTTAACCTAGCCATTATAAATAAATAATATAATGTTATTCTTTTATTAGGGCTGTACCAGAATATTCGAGTATTCGAATATTCGTTCGGTGGGTTGGTATTCGATTTTCAAATTTGACAATCGAATATTCGTTTTAAATTTTTTTTTTTTCCACACCTGGCATACCCCTAGAAACGGTTCCCATTCGCGCTTGAATGGGGCTGTCATGCGTTTTCTCAGATCGGATAGCTCTCTCTGATTTATCAATATGAACAATGAACACATAAATGTGTTTTTGCAAAACGGATATGAATCCGAACTTCAAATCCCGCGCTATAGGCATAGGCATAATGGAGTGCACGTATAGCAACAGATAAGCTGCATTTTACTGATCGTCAGCTAAAATTTCTAAATCAAAGACCGCAATAAGAGAGCGCGCAACAGCCCTGGTAAGATCATTTCGGTTCTTTACTTTTAATGAAGTTGATTGTGTGTTAAAGCATCTGCGACCCACTTTCACTTTGATTTGCGATAGTTTGCACGTTGGCTTGATGAATAGATGCTGATCTGCGGTGACGCGTGCTGTAAGCGTCTTCATATCAGGCTATAACATGATATAGCCTAAAACGCTCTCACACGGTTATTTTTTTTGCATTTTTGGGCGAAATACAATACTCTTATTTTAGAGCGCAGAACAGCGGAGTTTGTATGGGCAGAAGTGCATGCCTCAGCTTGTAGGCTATAAGCTGCGTTGCTTTGACATTGTGGAAATAGAATAGAAACAATATATTAGCCTACCCTTTACTGTGTCAGTAATTACTGTGCTGCTGATTTCTGATTTGAGAGTTATTTGTTACTCAGAAAAATATTAGGCTGTGTTTTGTATCACTAGTGCAGTGTCCGTTCTCGGAGCCCTGCGCGTGAGGCGCGCGCGCTTCCCGCTCGCGCTGTTCTGTATTAAAAGTTTATTAATTCTGAACGTGTCACGTCTCGCGTGTCTATTGCACCAAATGTGACACTGCACTCATGAAGTCGATTGGATGAACAGTTCAAAATGCAAGATAAATAATCTAAATGCAAACAGACAGACACATAGAGATTCCTGCCTTTATTAGAGAGAAGAATATGTTCAGCCCCCTCCCTCCGAAGCTTCGAATATTCGATGTTAATTCATATCGAAGCTTCGAAGCTCAAAAAATGGTATTCGGACCAGCCCTATCTTTTATTTTATCTATGTTGATTATCTGAAAAGTCAGATAGGATCATTACATCGGGAGACATGGAGTGGGTCAGACATGATTTTGACCACTTCATTAAGCTTTGTTTTGTAGAAAGCCTTTCTTTAAAGTGAATTTCGCTTTGTATAAATATATAGCAGACGATATAATCAGAACACGGAGGCGCCGGCGCGATATTACACTGTACGTGAACTGGAGCTCGTCTCATAAACAAACCGAAACTCAGCTCATAGGCTACTTCACAGGCATGACATCTTATATATATATATATACATATATATATATATATATATATCTCTCATATGTGCATTTCTCTCTATAGGTGCGTTCACTACATTTGGACATTCTTGTGTAGGCCTAATTATATTTATTAAACGTGTAGAATACTTTCCAAACCGTTACATATATTATTATAAATGTTGTGTTCAGACGTTCATGATAAAAATAAAAGAAATGTAAGCATATTTACGGCCTTATAATTATGAAAAGTGAATTTAAGACATAAGGACAGGCGGGAACTCTGCAATTAGCAGAAATCTGTCGTAGCGACGGAGAACTTGAATCCCTGGTGACATCATTCTCCAGCTGTGTTATTGACTGATTGGTTGAATCTCTGATTGATGGATTACATGAGACACGACTGATTTCAGGAAGTTGTTCTGAATCTTTCAACTTTCCTTCTGATGTTCATCATGTTTATTTGCTGCTGTAACTAGTAGTAAAGAGGAAGAGATGATCGGTTCATCTGTCACACACATTAAACACACATTTACTGACTGAATAAACTGACAGGATTTGAAAGATGACACTTTGTTTCATATCAGAAGTATCAAAGATTATTATTGGATGGCAGGAGCTACAGAGAATGTTTAGTGAAGTTTAAACGCATCAGCATCTAAAATATCAGCCTTGGGATTAAAGAATCGATATCGGTTCATCAAAATGAGAACGATTAAAATCGATAATTAGTATGTTCAACCCAGCCCTACTCTCTCGCACTGTGAGGGCGTTGATGGACGTGAAACTCACACTCGTTGAAGACGAAGCGTAGCGTGCGGTAGCGGATCTCCACTGAGCCGAGATCCAGCAGCTTCTGACGCACACCAGGAGCTCCAGAGTCCAGCAGCCACGCGATCGCCTCAGACAGACAATCCTCCTGCTGCACACACACACACACACACACACACACAGAGATTACACAGACAATCCTCCTGCTACATACACACACACACAGGGCTCCCACACCTCGGTTAACTTCAAATTCAAGGACTTAATGTGGCGACACATTTCAAGTGAGAGCAAGGTTACATTGTGTTACCTTGTAAGATACATTGTTACAGTTTTGCGTGTGTGAACGTCATGGCAACGTACAACACAAAGTACCTCACACGGGAAACACTTGACGTAACGCGTAAATGTGCGTAACTAACATAAATCAAGCAAGCTAGTGCGCATGGGCCACGATTAGCGGACAGGAGGGAATAATATGGAATTTTTTCCAGAAAACTTCTCGCACAAAATAAATTCAAGGACGTGTATCTGTGTGCGTTTCACTTCAAAAACTTCCCAGGGCCTTGAATTATTTTTTTCAGATTCACAAACTTCCAAGTATTTCCAGGACCCATGGGAGCCCTGAGTCCAGGTGTGCTAAAGGGACACTCCTCACGCTCACGCCGTCCCCGATGTCCTGTACACGACTCTCTCTCTGCACAGAAACACTGAAACTCCACACACTGACAGATAAAGCAGCGCAATGAAGCTTCTCACGGTCAACTCTGTTGTCGTGCAAATGAGCAGCCAGAACACATTAAAGGTTTCTGTTTTCTGTGAGTGCGGTGTGTGTTAGCGGCCCCTAAGTTAATAACTAATGATCTTTACAATGGAAGTGAATCAATCAAAACTAACTTTATCTGGACAATAACTTTATTCTAGATCTGCTGTAAAGCCTAAACACTCTCTGTTACTGTAATCTCCTGTTATCACTGTAAAGCTGCTGTGAAACTCTATACTGTTAAAGCGCTGTATCGCGATTATTCGATCTAGCCACGGTTGTTTCAGGCATTTTTCGGACAATAATCCATCTCTGCGAGTGCATCTAATGGCACTGAATGGCTGTCGCTCGTGGAAAACCACATGCAGCGATGGTCACATGATCCATACGACTGAAGACAAACCATCGGTGCATGTGAGAAATCACTCATGTTTAACCATATAGCTTCACTGGAGCTGCATGATTCCGGATGAGTGGAAAATCAAGTTTTTTTGGGGTTAAAAAAAAGAAGATCAGCTTCGTGAATAGACAACTAAAAGTAACGTCATTTACTAGAGGTTCTGACAAAATGTTAATAACTGCAGTCAATTTAAAAAAATAATTATTATTAATTCATGGATGATTCATTGACTCACTCATAAAGACTTCACTGGTTTCATTAACAGTGTCATTAATCCTCTCCCATGGCCTCATGTGATTGTAAAGTGTCCATCGTATGCGCACTTCAGAATCTCACCGGTACTAGTAGGTCATCCGGGGACTTTTTGCCTATTTTTTTTAATACTATGTATTTAGACATACTATGTTGGCGAATGATTCAATGACTCACTCATAAAGACTACTTGTGTCGTTGTAGGATGCATCATTGTTTTTGAACAAATCTCTTAAACGAATGATTCAATGACAAATACATGTTTTTAACAGTCACTTGTCGCCACCTACTGGTGTAACGATGTAATTAATAGTCTTTATTTAAAGCAGAGTTACTTTCAGAAGGCAATTTGTTCTATAACTATAGAGTTGTTACTCGTCAAAGGTTTAACGCTGACACATTATGCCCCTTTTCACCAGATGTAATATAAATGGCGTCCCCAGAATGTGTGTGTGAAATTTCAGCTCAAATTCCGCCACATAATTTATTACAGCTTGTCAAATTTGCCCCTCTTTGTGTGTGAGCAAAAACACGCCGTTTTTGTGTGTGTCCCTTTAAATGCAAATGAGCTTTAGCTCAGCCTCAATTCAGAAGAGGGCGGAGTCTTAACTCGAGCTTCAGAAACTCCAGCAAAAACAGAACAGGCCAATCTCCCTCATCCAGAATCCCAGTATAACCAGTAGCGAGTGCAGCCTTACGGAGAGACTCAGGAAGAGCTTCTGAATGTTAGCGGAGACATTTCTGTAGTTGTTGTGGAGTTACACTGATCATCTCATCATCATGTTGAACTCCTCCACAAGTGTCCACAGTTCCTGAGGTCTTTATAAGACAGCGGTGACATGTTCTGGTCAATAGTGTTCAGTGCTCGTCTGAGCTCAACCACAGAACAGCTTCAGGCTCTGCTGGATCTTCATCAGTGCGTTAGAACTGGTCTCTGTTGTCGCTTGTGTGTGTAAACGTGCAGATTAAGGGCCGGGAATATTATAATAAGATCCTCTTCATACGTCAGAAGGAGAGTGAAATCTGATCGGCTTATTTTAGTTACTGGGTTTCACTTTTCATGTTTTCTGGGTTGGTAGAAGCACTGATTACAGCACTTACACACGATACGTCCCCTTTAATAGACAGAGCAGAATCCCTGTCATTCAAGAGTAAGATTGCGTGTGTGTGTGTGTGTGTGTGTGTGTGTGTGTGTGTGTGTGTGTGTGTGTGTGTGTGTGTGTGTGTGTGTGTGTGTGTGAGAATCAAGATCAGTGCCATTATATGGACTCGCAGTGATGGATTATTGTCCTAAAAACCTTCCTGTGTGTTTCTCTGAAGAAAGAAAGTCATATACATCTGGGACAGCACGAGAGTGAGGGAATGATGAGAGAATGTTGATTCCCGAGTGGAGAATCTCTTTAAAGGGTTAGTTCACCCAAAAATGAAAGTTCTGTCAGTAATTACTCGCCCTCATGTCGTTCCACACCCGTTCGTCTTCGGAACACAAATTAAGATATTTTTGATGAGATCCGATGGCTCGGGGGGGCTCCATTGACAGCTATTTAACTAACACTTTGAAGGCCCAGAAAGGTAGGAAAGACATTGTTAAAATAGTCCATGTAACTACAGTGGTTCAACCTAAATTTTATGAAGCAACGAGAATACTTTTTATGCGCCAAAAATAAACAAAAGTCTGAGCCACCGGATCTCATCAACAATATCTAGTGTCCCGAAGATGAACGAAGGTCTTACAGGTTTGGAACGACATGAGGGAGAGTAATTACTGGCAGAAGAAAGGCTTACGGCAGCGTACCAAGGAGAAGAGTCTGCTCAGCGACACCACGGCTCGGGCTTTCCTCTCCATGTCCCTGTGAGACAGCTGAGCAAAACAAGACATGTGATCAGAGCCGAAGACTCAGTGAAGGACGAGCGTGAGCTTCGTCAGGACGGATACGTACGCCTCGCTCCATCGCCTCCAGGATACTCTCCAAGATCTCGATCTTCTCCAGCCTCTTCAGACTCAGATCGTTCGACACACTGAAGGATAAAACAGCGCAATGAAGCTTCTCAAATCCTCACGGTCAACCAAACACTGTTGTTGTGCAAATGAACGGCCAGAACACTTTAAAAGTTTTCTGTGAGAGCGGTGTGTGTTAGCGGCCCCTAAGTTAGCAACTAATGATCTTCGCAACGGAAGTGAATCAATCAAAACTAACTTTATCTGGACAATAACTTTATACTAGAGCTGCTGTAAAGCCAAACACTCTCTGTTACTGTAATCTCCTGTTATCACTGTAAAGCTGCTGTGAAACTCTATATTGTTAAGGCGCTGTATAAATGAAGGTGATTATTATTGATTTGTCTGAATCAGATCTCTCTGAAGCGACTCACTTGGAGTCCAGAAAGCCCATCTCGACGGCCCAGAAGGTGGTGGGGTGGTTCTCCTGCTGTCGGAGGAGGATATGCCACCAGAACACGGACACGTGCATCAGGTGACCCACGAACTTCTTCTGCTCCGGCTTTATCTTCACCCACCGCTCATATATGACGTCTAGAACACAGCAACACTGAAACATCTGCCAAACTGCTCATTAATCACACACACACCGTCACACACACACACACACACACACACACACTCACCGGGCGGCTCCATGTGAATGAACGGGAACTGGTTCTGATAGATCTGAGGGAAAACAGAGTGAATCATGGGTGTGTTCAGTACAGTGAGTCACTGAATCTCTTGATCTGAATCATGACTCTATTGTCTTTAAAGCAGAATTTGAACTTCTCATAGTTTGCATCACTGATTCAGTTTAATAAATAAAGCTCGACTTGACGTCTGAATTCAACTCACAATCTTGGTTTTGTGTCGCACAACATCTACTCCCTCCTCCTCCAGATCCGATTCGTCTATGTCTGACATTCTGATTCAAAAACAAAAACATGAAAATCATCTTCATTACAGATTATTCATACCGTGTATTGCATTTAATCTTATTATTCGCACTGGTTACTATCCCTTATCGTGTGTATTTAATGTTTCCTAAGCCCCCGTCTTTCTCGAGAGGATAAAATAATTTGTGGTAAATTACAGATGACAAAGATCGTGCATGTTGAATTCGGGATGTTTCCCATACTGCACCTCACCTGATCCACACCTGCGCACTAACGACAGGTCAAACACACCTCAGCGAGTCAAGAAACACCTCAAAAAATCAAAAACACCTCAAAGAGTCAAAAACACCTCAATGACACACAGATATTTGCTGTATATGCCGTGATGTGTGGTCTCTAACACGCTGATTGCGAGTGATGAACATCTGAGGGAGTTTTACCTCAGCTCGCGAAACGCGCCAAAACTCGACGTGTCCTCGGCATAACCTGACAGAATTCAATAACGCATAAAACCCACGTGTTTTCTGCACGGGCATCAATATGTTTAATGATTTATGTGATTCTGAAGCAGAGGAACTTTATCAGGAAGTTGAACGCGACGTGTCTTCGCCGCGACACCTTATATGCGTTTATCTGAATCAACAGCGAAAACGTCAGTTTTCTGAGGTCAGTGCATCATAAGAAATATGATAATGTTTATTACTAACCTCTGTAAATAAGAGAAGGAACTGAAGAGCTGCTGATGTTTCCTGATGTCTGAGTCTCTGCTATGATGATCTCACGCGTGAACAGAAGAAGCGAACATGAGCGAATACCGGACAGCGCCTCTAGTGTTCGCCTGAGGAATAACGCGCGGGGGGGGGGGGGGTGTGTGTGTGTGAGAGTGAGAGCAGAGATGGGCAAAAATATAATGAAAATACTGTGTGAAAAAATTTATCTAAATACAAATACAGTATTTTGTATTTTGAAAATACACAAAATACATGTGAAATTGGCCATCCAGTCCAGGTATATGTCACAGTGAATGAGGAAAATACATCGGCCTACTGACTTTACATTCCTAACCTCATCTCTGCCCTCTCTGTCTGTCTTTCTTTCTGGCAATTACAAATAAACTTATGCAAAATAGCAGCCATTTATTTACTTATTTCTGGTTATAATGTAGTCTATTACTTGTGGTGAACACTATTAAAAACTTCATACTGTATGTAAAACTGTGGGAACCTTTTCTGCTATCTAGCAAAGAATATGGATGGGCGATATGACCAAAATCTCACTTTTACTTCACAGTAACAATATCATGGTTTCACAATTCTCAATATCAGTTTTGATTCCACAGCATACACTGAATATCAAACTGTTTTGTTTCTTTTAGATGATAAAAATCAACAACCGGTCAAGACTGATTGGCTAACACTATTTTCCCACTTGTCTGAGATCTTTTATACTTACATGTTGTATACCCACACTGACCCTCAGCACCCCGCACTGACCCTCAGCAGCCCACACTGACCCTCAGCAGCCCACACTGACCCTCAGCAGCTCACACTGACCCTCAGCAGCCCACACTGACCCTCAGCACCCCGCACTGACCCTCAGCAGCCCACACTGACCCTCAGCAGCCCACACTGACCCTCAGCACCCCGCACTGACCCTCAGCAGCCCACACTGACCCTCAGCAGCTCACACTGACCCTCAGCAGCCCACACTGACCCTCAGCAGCCCACACTGACCCTCAGCACCCCACACTGACCCTCAGCACCCCACACTGACCCTCAGCAGCCCACACTGACCCTCAGCAGCCCACACTGACCCTCAGCACCCCACACTGACCCTCAGCAGCCCACACTGACCCGCAGCACCCCACACTGACCCTCAGCACCCCACACTGACCCTCAGCAGCCCACACTGACCCTCAGCAGCCCACACTGACCCTCAGCACCCCACACTGACCCTCAGCAGCCCACACTGACCCTCAGCAGCCCACACTGACCCTCAGCACCCCACACTGACCCTCAGCAGCCCACACTGACCCGCAGCCCACACTGATCCTCAGCAGCTCACACTGACCCTCAGCAGCCCACACTGACCCGCAGCCCACACTGATCCTCAGCAGCTCACACTGACCCTCAGCAGCCCGCACTGACCCTCAGGACCCCGCACTGACCCTCAGCAGCCCGCACTGACCCTCAGGACCCCGCACTGACCCTCAGCAGCCCGCACTGACCCTCAGGACCCCGCACTGACCCTCAGCAGCCCGCACTGACCCTCAGGACCCCGCACTGACCCTCAGCAGCCCGCACTGACCCTCAGGACCCCGCACTGACCCTCAGCAGCCCACACTGACCCTCAGGACCCCGCACTGATCCTCAGCACCCCACACTGATCCTCAGCAGCCCACACTGACCCTCAGCACCCCACACTGACCCTCAGCAGCCCACACTGACCCTCAGCAGCCCACACTGACCCTCAGCACCCCGCACTGACCCTCAGCAGCTCACACTGACCCTCAGCAGCCCACACTGACCCTCAGCAGCTCACACTGACCCTCAGCAGCCCGCACTGACACTCAGCAGCCCACACTGACCCTCAGCAGCCCGCACTGACCCTAAGCACCCCACACTGACCCTCAGCAGCCCACACTGACCCTAAGCACCCCACACTGACCCTCAGCAGCCCACACTGACCCTAAGCACCCCACACTGACCCTCAGCACCCCACACTGACCCTCAGCAGCCCGCACTGACCCTCAGCAGCCCGCACTGACCCTAAGCACCCCACACTGACCCTCAGCAGCCCGCACTGACCCTAAGCACCCCACACTGACCCTCAGCAGCCCACACTGACCCTCAGCAGCCCACACTGATCCTCAGTACCCACACTGACCCTCAGCAGCCCACACTGACCCTCAGCAGCCCGCACTGACCCTCAGCAGCCCGCACTGACCCTCAGCAGCTCGCACTGACCCTCAGCAGCCCACACTGACCCTCAGCAGCTCACACTGACCCTCAGCAACCCACACTGACCCTCAGCAGCCCACACTGATCCTCAGCAGCCCACACTGACCCTCAGCCAGCCCACACTGACCCTCAGCAGCCCGCACTGACCCTCAGCAGCCCACACTGACCCTTAGCACCCACACTGACCCTCAGTACCCACACTGACCCTCAGCAGCCCACACTGACCCTCAGCAGCTCACACTGACCCTCAGCAGCCCACACTGACCCTCAGCAGCCCACACTGACCCTCAGCAGCCCGCACTGACCCTCAGCAGCCCGCACTGACCCTCAGCAGCCCACACTGACCCTCAGCAGCCCACACTGACCCTCAGCAGCCCACACTGACCCTCAGCAGCCCACACTGACCCTCAGCAGCCCGCACTGACCCTCAGTACCCACACTGACCCTCAGCAGCCCACACTGACCCTCAGCAGCCCACACTGACCCTCAGCAGCCCGCACTGACCCTCAGCAGCCCGCACTGACCCTCAGCAGCCCACACTGACCCTCAGCAGCTCACACTGACCCTCAGCAGCCCACACTGACCCTCAGCAGCCCGCACTGACCCTCAGCAGCCCACACTGACCCTCAGCACCCACACTGACCCTCAGTACCCACACTGACCCTCAGCAGCCCACACTGACCCTCAGCAGCCCGCACTGACCCTCAGCAGCCCGCACTGACCCTCAGCAGCTCACACTGACCCTCAGCAGCTCACACTGACCCTCAGCAGCTCACACTGACCCTCAGCAGCCCACACTGACCCTCAGCAGCCCGCACTGACCCTCAGCAGCCCACACTGACCCTCAGCAGCCCACACTGACCCTCAGCAGCCCGCACTGACCCTCAGCAGCCCACACTGACCGTCAGCAGCCCACACTGACCCTCAGCACCCACACTGACCCTCAGTACCCACACTGACCCTCAGCAGCTCACACTGACCCTCAGCAGCCCGCACTGACCCTCAGCAGCCCGCACTGACCCTCAGCACCCACACTGACCCTCAGTACCCACACTGACCCTCAGCAGCCCACACTGACCCTCAGCAGCCCACACTGACCCTCAGCAGCCCGCACTGACCCTCAGCAGCCCACACTGACCCTCAGCACCCACACTGACCCTCAGCACCCACACTGACCCTCAGTACCCACACTGACCCTCAGCAGCCCGCACTGACCCTCAGCAGCCCACACTGACCCTCAGCACCCACACTGACCCTCAGTACCCACACTGACCCTCAGCAGCCCACACTGACCCTCAGCAGCCCACACTGACCCTCAGCAGCTCACACTGACCCTCAGCAGCCCACACTGACCCTCAGCACCCCACACTGACCCTCAGCACCCCACACTGACCCTCAGCAGCCCACACTGACCCTCAGCAGCCCACACTGACCCTCAGCACCCCACACTGACCCTCAGCAGCCCACACTGACCCTCAGCAGCCCGCACTGACCCTCAGCAGCCCACACTGACCCTCAGCAGCCCGCACTGACCCTCAGCAGCCCACACTGACCCTCAGCACCCCACACTGACCCTCAGCAGCCCACACTGACCCTCAGCAGCCCGCACTGACCCTCAGCAGCCCACACTGACCCTCAGCAGCCCACACTGACCCTCAGCACCCCACACTGACCCTCAGCAGCCCACACTGACCCTCAGCAGCTCACACTGACCCTCAGCACCCCACACTGACCCTCAGCAGCCCACACTGACCCTCAGCAGCCCACACTGACCCTCAGCAGCCCACACTGACCCTCAGCACCCCACACTGACCCTCAGCAGCCCACACTGACCCTCAGCAGCCCGCACTGACCCTCAGCAGCCCACACTGACCCTCAGCAGCCCACACTGACCCTCAGCACCCCACACTGACCCTCAGCAGCCCACACTGACCCTCAGCAGCTCACACTGACCCTCAGCACCCCACACTGACCCTCAGCAGCCCACACTGACCCTCAGCAGCCCACACTGACCCTCAGCAGCCCGCACTGACCCTCAGCAGCCCACACTGACCCTCAGCAGCCCACACTGACCCTCAGCACCCCACACTGACCCTCAGCAGCCCACACTGACCCTCAGCACCCCACACTGACCCTCAGCAGCCCGCACTGACCCTCAGCAGCTCACACTGACCCTCAGCACCCCACACTGACCCTCAGCAGCCCGCACTGACCCTCAGCAGCTCACACTGACCCTCAGCACCCCACACTGACCCTCAGCAGCCCACACTGACCCTCAGCACCCCACACTGACCCTCAGCAGCCCACACTGACCCTCAGCAGCCCACACTGACCCTCAGCAGCCCACACTGACCCTCAGCAGCCCGCACTGACCCTCAGCAGCCCACACTGACCCTCAGCAGCCCACACTGACCCTCAGCACCCCACACTGACCCTCAGCAGCCCACACTGACCCTCAGCACCCCACACTGACCCTCAGCAGCCCGCACTGACCCTCAGCAGCTCACACTGACCCTCAGCACCCCACACTGACCCTCAGCAGCCCGCACTGACCCTCAGCAGCTCACACTGACCCTCAGCACCCCACACTGACCCTCAGCAGCCCACACTGACCCTCAGCACCCCACACTGACCCTCAGCAGCCCACACTGACCCTCAGCACCCCACACTGACCCGCAGCCCGCACTGACCCTCAGCAGCCCACACTGACCCTCAGCAGCCCACACTGACCCTCAGCACCCCACACTGACCCTCAGCAGCCCACACTGACCCTCAGCAGCCCACACTGACCCGCAGCCCGCACTGACCCTCAGCAGCTCACACTGACCCTCAGCAGCCCACACTGACCCTCAGCAGCCCACACTGACCCTCAGCAGCTCACACTGACCCTCAGCAGCCCACACTGACCCTCAGCAGCCCACACTGACCCTCAGCAGCCCACACTGACCCTCAGCAGCCCACACTGACCCTCAGCAGCCCACACTGACCCTCAGCAGCTCACACTGACCCTCAGCAGCCCACACTGACCCTCAGCAGCCCACACTGACCCTCAGCAGCCCACACTGACCCTCAGCACCCCACACTGACCCTCAGCAGCCCACACTGACCCTCAGCAGCTCACACTGACCCTCAGCAGCCCACACTGACCCTCAGCAGCCCACACTGACCCTCAGCAGCCCACACTGACCCTCAGCACCCCACACTGACCCTCAGCAGCCCACACTGACCCTCAGCAGCCCACACTGACCCTCAGCAGCCCACACTGACCCGCAGCCCGCACTGACCCTCAGCAGCTCACACTGACCCTCAGCAGCCCACACTGACCCTCAGCAGCCCACACTGACCCTCAGCAGCTCACACTGACCCTCAGCAGCCCACACTGACCCTCAGCAGCCCACACTGACCCTCAGCAGCCCACACTGACCCTCAGCAGCCCACACTGATCCTCAGCAGCCCACACTGACCCTCAGCAGCCCACACTGACCCTCAGCAGCCCACACTGACCCTCAGCAGCCCACACTGACCCTCAGCACCCCACACTGACCCTCAGCAGCCCACACTGACCCTCAGCAGCCCACACTGACCCTCAGCAGCCCGCACTGACCCTCAGCACCCCAGCCTTCACGACCATGTCCATCTCCACAGAAGGGCAAAACCCTGAAGGACATCGCACTCAACCGCAGCTCCAGCGCACCGCAGCTCCAGCGCACCGCAGCGACCTCATGGACACCCCATAGAGCCACTGTAGGGACACCCCTCAAACACCAACACTGCACGTCTGACGGAGGAACCCCACGACAGGCTCTGTGTTCCCCCTGGAAGACATCGCATATGCCGTCCTCCTCATCCACATGAGCCTCAGCAGGAACAGCAGCAGGAGAAGCCCACAAGAAAAAAAGAAAGAGAGATACAAAAGAAAATGTCTGTATGCGTGTGTATGTGTGAGTGTTTTATTTCTATTTATTTTAAAACAGATAAACCTATTATTTATTATGGAAACTTGTTTCCGCCACAGAATAAAATATTTTAAAAGATAATTGCGACTTTTTATCTCACAACTGCGAGTTTATATCTGCGAGTTATAAAGTCAAAATTGTGAGATATAAACTATTCTGAGGTATGTGTTATTGAAGTATGTATATAATTATGTGTTAAAGTCAGAATTGCGAGAAAAAAAGACAGAATTCAGACTTTATAAGACGCAATTGCGACTTTATTTCACGCAATTCTGACTTTATATCTCGCAATTCTGAGAAATAAAGTCAGAATTGTGAAATGTAAACTCGCAATTGTGAGATAAAAGTCGCAATTATCTTTTAAAATGTTTTATTCTGTGGCGGAAACAAGCTTCCATAATTTATCCTTCTTGAGAAAAAAAAAAGTATGGATGTGTGTGCGTGTGTGTGAAACTCCAGTCCGCACGGGGGCAGCACTGCACAGCGCTCCTCAGAGACTAACCCGCATCAGAGAGAGAGAAGCGACATTTTTGTATTATTTATAATCTGATTATTTCAACACTGTCGGATCGATCGAAGCTCTTACCGTTATCGAAGCAGAAGCAAGAATCTGTTAATGTGTAGATGATGGTGGAAAACTCTCCTTCACCTCTCCCCGAGAGAGCCATCTACGGGTTCGTGCTGTTCCTGGGCTCTCACTGCGGGTTCTGTACGTCTCTACACCGATCACACTATAAACATGTTCACATCTACACCGATCACACTATAAACATGTTCACATCTACACCGATCACACTATAAACATGTTCACATCTACACCGATCACACTATAAACATGTTCACATCTACACCGATCACACTATAGTATAAACATGTTCACATCTACACCGATCACACTATAAACATGTTCACATGTGTGTCCGACGGCTCGTTTTTCTCCAATAAATGTTTGATATGTATTTATTAACATCTTACATTATTACTTGTCAAGAGCCACTTGACTTTTGTTCTTTATTTTTGGCTCATTAGTTTGATGCTCATGTGTAAGTCGCTTTGAATAAAAGCATAAATTAATAAATATAAGTTTGAAACATTTCAAACCATGAAAGTGTTTAAACCAGTGAGAAATTATCATTAAAATGACTTTTCTACGATTTTTTCATACTTACCTGTAGTCAGACTATAATAATTAGATTGAGTATAACACGCTGTAACACCAATGACATGTTTCAATAAACTTTATGATCCAAACATCTTATAATAACTGGGAAAGCCACTTCTTACTCTCAACTTTGGTCACGGAAGTACTTTTCCAAACTTTTTTTTAATAAGGGGTTTACATTAAAAACACTAATGAAAAAATTCACAGTATAAGCATTATCAATTTCTTGACTATTTGAAGTATGTTTCATGATTAATAAAATTAAATGACAGGTTTGTCAAGTCGCCTTTATTTCTATAGCGCTTTATATATGATACAGATTGTTTTAAAGCAGTTTTACAGAGATAACAGAACAGTGATGATTCAGCTCTGCTGTAAAGCAGCTCTAAAAAGACGGTAGTAAACAGGCATTATTCAGTGTGTTGATCAGGTGTTGTTGTGTGTTTGCTCCTGGTAGTGCTGTATGTGGTGTGGGCTTCTGTTCCTGACGACTGGCTTCATTCTGCTGGATTGACTTACTGGCCTCAGAAGTGAGTGAAACTCTTGTGTTGTGTTGAGATCTCAGCGTAGACGAGACTAATGCTCTGTTCACAGATACTGGGCTCTGGCGGCTCCCATTTACATGCTGGTCACTTTAACCACCTGCTTCGTGCTGCTGTTCGGGGTGAATATGATGAACACGGCTCCACTCGCATCAGTGGACAACATCACAGGTGAACATCACATTCACAACATCACAGGTGAACATCACATTCACAACATTCATAACATCACAGGTGAACATCACATTCATAACATCACAATCACATCATCACAGGTGAACATAACATTCATAACATCACAATCACATCATCACAGGTGAACATAACATTCATAACATCACAACATCACAGGTGAATATCACATTCACAACATCACATTCATATTATGAATGAATTTCATAACATCACATTCACAACATCACAGGTGAACACATTCACAACATCACATTCACAACATCACAGATGAACATCACAATCACAACATCACAGGTGAACATCATTCACAACATCACATTCATAACATCACAATCACAACATCACAGGTGAACATCACATTCACAACATTACATTCATAACATCACAGGTGAACATCACAATCATAACATCACAGGTGAACATCACAGGTGAACATCACAGTTGAACATCACAATCATAACATCACAGGTGAACATCACAATCACAACATCACAGGTGAACATCACAGATGAACATCACAATCACAACATCACAGGTGAACACATTCACAACAACACATTCACAACATCACATTCACAACATCACAATCACAACATCACAGGTGAACATCATTCACAACATCACATTCATAACATCACAATCACAACATCACAGGTGAACATCACATTCACAACATTACATTCATAACATCACAGGTGAACATCACAATCACAACATCACAGGTGAACATCACAGTTGAACATCACAATCACAACATCACAGGTGAACATCACAATCACAACATCACAGGTGAACATCATTCACAACATCACATTCATAACATCACAATCACAACATCACAGGTGAACATCACATTCACAACATCACAATCACAACATCACAGGTGAACATCACATTCATAACATCACAGGTGAACATCACAATCATAACATCACAGGTGAACATCACAATCACAACATCACAGGTGAACATCACAGTTGAACATCACAATCACAACATCACAGGTGAACATCACAATCACAACATCACAGGTGAACATCATTCACAACATCACATTCACAACATCACAGGTGAACATCACATTCATAACATCACAGGTGAACATCACAATCACAACATCACAGGTGAACATCACATTCACAACATCACAATCACATCACAGGTGAACATCACATTCATAACATCACAGGTGAACATCACAATCACAACATCACAGGTGAACATCACATTCACAACATCACAATCACAACATCACAGGTGAACATCACAATCACAACATCACAGGTGAACATCACATTCACAACATCACAATCACAACATCACAGGTGAACATCACAATCACATCACATTCACAACATCACATTCATAACATCACAGGTGAACATCACAATCACAACATCACATTCATAACATCACAATCACAACATCACAGGTGAACATCACATTCACAACATCACAATCACAACATCACAGGTGAACATCACATTCACAACATCACAATCACAACATCACAGGTGAACATCACATTCATAACATCACAGGTGAACATCACA
This sequence comes from Squalius cephalus, assembly GCF_949319135.1. NCBI lineage: Eukaryota > Metazoa > Chordata > Actinopteri > Cypriniformes > Leuciscidae > Squalius > Squalius cephalus. The sequence goes on from NC_137145.1 coordinate 390,757, forward strand.
ATCACAACATCACAGGTGAACATCACAGGTGAACATCACATTCATAACATCACATTCACAACATCACAATCACAACATCACAGGTGAACATCACATTCATAACATCACAATCACAACATCACAGGTGAACATCACAATCACAACATCACATTCATAACATCACAGGTGAACATCACATTCATAACATCACAGGTGAACATCACAATCACAACATCACAGGTGAACATCACATTCACAACATCACATTCATAACATCACAATCACAACATCACAGGTGAACATCACATTCACAACATCACAATCACAACATCACAGGTGAACATCACATTCACAACATCACATTCACAACATCACATTCACAACATCACATTCATAACATCACAATCACAACATCACAGGTGAACATCACAATCACAACATCACATTCATAACATCACAATCACAACATCACAGGTGAATATCACATTCACAACATCACAATCACAACATCACAGGTGAACATCACATTCACATCACATTCACAACATCACATTCATAACATCACAGGTGAACATCACAATCACAACATCACATTCATAACATCACAATCACAACATCACAGGTGAACATCACATTCACAACATCACAATCACAACATCACAGGTGAACATCACATTCATAACATCACAATCACAACATCACAGGTGAACATCACATTCACAACATCACATTCATAACATCAATCACAACATCACAGGTGAACATCACATTCACAACATCACAATCACAACATCACAGGTGAACATCACATTCACAACATCACATTCATAACATCACAATCACAACATCACAGGTGAACATCACAATCACAACATCACAATCACAACATCACAGGTGAACATTACATTCACAACATCACATTCATAACATCACAATCACAACATCACAGGTGAACATCACATTCACAACATCACAATCACAACATCACAGGTGAACATCACATTCATAACATCACAATCACAACATCACAGGTGAACATCACAATCACAACATCACAGGTGAACATCACATTCACAACATCACAATCACAACATCACATTCATAACATCACAATCACAACATCACAGGTGAACATCACATTCATAACATCACAATCACAACATCACATTCATAACATCATATTCACAACATCACAGGTGAACATCACATTCATAACATCACAATCACAACAGCACAGGTGAACATCATTCATAACATCACATTCATAACATCACAATCACAACATCACAATCACAACATCACAGGTGAACATCACATTCATAACATCACATTCATAACATCACAATCACAACATCACAGGTGAACATCACATTCATAACATCACATTCATAACATCACAATCACAACATCACAGGTGAACATCACATTCATAACATCACATTCATAACATCACAATCACAACATCACAGGTGAACATCACATTCATAACATCACATTCATAACATCACAATCACAACATCACAGGTGAACATCACATTCATAACATCACAATCACAACATCACAATCACAACATCACAGGTGAACATCACATTCATAACATCACAATCACAACATCACAGGTGAACATCACATTCATAACATCACATTCATAACATCACATTCATAACATCACAATCACAACATCACAGGTGAACATCACATTCACAACATCACAGATCACAACATCACATTCATAACATCACAATCACAACATCACAGGTGAACATCACATTCATAACATCACAATCACAACATCACAGGTGAACATCACATTCATAACATCACATTCATAACATCACAATCACAACATCACAGGTGAACATCACATTCACAACATCACAATCACAACATCACATTCATAACATCACATTCACATCACATTCATAACATCACAATCACAACATCACAGGTGAACATCACAATCACAACATCACATTCATAACATCACATTCATAACATCACAATCACAACATCACATTCATAACATCACAATCACAACATCACAGGTGAACATCACATTCATAACATCACAATCACAACATCACAATCACAACATCACAGGTGAACATCACATTCATAACATCACAATCACATTCATAACATCACAATCACAACATCACAGGTGAACATCACATTCATAACATCACATTCATAACATCACAATCACAACATCACAGGTGAACATCACATTCACAACATCACAGATCACAACATCACATTCATAACATCACAATCACAACATCACAGGTGAACATCACATTCATAACATCACAATCACAACATCACAGGTGAACATCACATTCATAACATCACAATCACAACATCACAGGTGAACATCACATTCACAACATCACAATCACAACATCACATTCATAACATCACATTCACATCACATTCATAACATCACAATCACAACATCACAGGTGAACATCACAATCACAACATCACATTCATAACATCACATTCATAACATCACAATCACAACATCACATTCATAACATCATAATCACAACATCACAGGTGAACATCACATTCATAACATCACATTCATAACATCACAATCACAACATCACAGGTGAACATCACAATCACAACATCACATTCATAACATCACATTCATAACATCACAATCACAACATCACATTCATAACATCATAATCACAACATCACAGGTGAACATCACATTCATAACATCACATTCACAACATCACAATCACAACATCACATTCATAACATCACAATCACAACATCACAGGTGAGCATCACATTCATAACATCATTCATTACATCACAATCACAACATCACAGGTGAACATCACAATCACATCACATTCATAACATCACAGGTGAACATCACAATCACATCACATTCATAACATCATATTCACAACATCACAATCACAACATCATATTCACAACATCACATTCACATCACATTCACATCACATTCATAACATCATATTCACAACATCATATTCACAACATCACAATCACAACATCACAGGCGAACGTCATATTCACAACATCATATTCATAACATCATATTCACATCACATTCACAACATCACATTCACAACATCACATTCATAACATATTCACAACATCACAGGTGAACGTCATATTCACAACATCACATTCATATCATCATATTCATAACATCACATTCATATCATCATATTCATAACATCACATTCATAACATCACATTCACAACATCATATTCACAACATCACATTCACAACATCACAGGCGGACGTCACAGGCGGACGTCACAGGCGGACGTCATATTCACAACATCACAATCACAACATCACAATCACAACATCATATTCACAACATCATATTCACAACATCACATTCACAACATCATATTCACAACATCACATTCACAACATCACAGGCGGACGTCACAGGCGGACGTCATATTCACAACTTCACAATCACAACATCATATTCACAACATCATATTCACAACATCATATTCATAACATCACATTCACAACATCACAGGCGGACGTCATATTCACAACATCACAATCACAACATCACAATCACAACATCACAAGGCGAACGTCATTCACAACATCATATTCATAACATCATATTCACAACATCACATTCATAACATCATATTCACATCACATTCACATCACATTCATAACATCATATTCACAACATCACAATCACAACATCACAGGCGAACGTCATATTCACAACATCATATTCATAACATCATATTCACATCACATTCACAACATCACATTCACAACATCACATTCATAACATATTCACAACATCACAGGTGAACGTCATATTCACAACATCACATTCATATCATCATATTCATAACATCACATTCATATCATCATATTCATAACATCACATTCATAACATCACATTCACAACATCATATTCACAACATCACATTCACAACATCACAGGCGGACGTCACAGGCGGACGTCATATTCACAACATCACATTCACAACATCACAGGCGGACGTCACAGGCGGACGTCATATTCACAACTTCACAATCACAACATCACAATCACAACATCATATTCACAACATCATATTCACAACATCATATTCATAACATCACATTCACAACATCACATTCACAACATCACAGGCGGACGTCACAGGCGGACGTCATATTCACAACATCACAATCACAACATCATATTCACAACATCATATTCACAACATCACATTCACAACATCACAGGCGGACGTCACAGGCGGACGTCATATTCACAACATCACATTCATATCATCATATTCATAACATCACATTCATATCATCATATTCATAACATCACATTCATAACATCACATTCACAACATCATATTCACAACATCACATTCACAACATCACAGGCGGACGTCACAGGCGGACGTCATATTCACAACATCACAATCACAACATCACAATCACAACATCATATTCACAACATCATATTCACAACATCATATTCACAACATCACATTCACAACATCATATTCACAACATCACATTCACAACATCACAGGCGGACGTCACAGGCGGACGTCATATTCACAACTTCACAATCACAACATCACAATCACAACATCATATTCACAACATCATATTCACAACATCATATTCATAACATCACATTCACAACATCACAGGCGGACGTCATATTCACAACATCACAATCACAACATCACAAGGCGAACGTCATTCACAACATCATATTCATAACATCATATTCACAACATCACATTCATAACATCATATTCACATCACATTCACATCACATTCATAACATCATATTCACAACATCATATTCACAACATCACAATCACAACATCACAGGCGAACGTCATATTCACAACATCATATTCATAACATCATATTCACATCACATTCACAACATCACATTCACAACATCACATTCATAACATATTCACAACATCACAGGTGAACGTCATATTCACAACATCACATTCATATCATCATATTCATAACATCACATTCATATCATCATATTCATAACATCACATTCATAACATCACATTCACAACATCATATTCACAACATCACATTCACAACATCACAGGCGGACGTCACAGGCGGACGTCATATTCACAACATCACAATCACAACATCACAGGCGGACGTCACAGGCGGACGTCATATTCACAACATCACAATCACAACATCACAATCACAACATCATATTCACAACATCATATTCACAACATCACATTCACAATATCACAGGCGGACGTCACAGGCGGACGTCATATTCACAACATCACAATCACAACATCACAATCACAACATCATATTCACAACATCATATTCACAACATCACATTCATATCATCATATTCATAACATCACATTCATATCATCATATTCATAACATCACATTCATAACATCACATTCACAACATCATATTCACAACATCACAGGCGGACGTCACAGGCGGACGTCATATTCACAACATCACAATCACAACATCACAATCACAACATCATATTCACAACATCACAATCACAACATCACAATCACAACATCATATTCACAACATCATATTCACAACATCACATTCACAATATCATATTCACAACATCACATTCACAACATCACAGGCGGACGTCATATTCACAACATCACAATCACAACATCACAATCACAACATCATATTCACAACATCATATTCACAACATCATATTCATAACATCACATTCACAACATCACAGGCGGACGTCATATTCACAACATCACAATCACAACATCACAAGGCGAACGTCATTCACAACATCATATTCATAACATCATATTCACAACATCACAATCACAACATCACAATCACAACATCATATTCACAACATCATATTCACAACATCATATTCACAACATCATATTCATAACATCACAATCACAACATCATATTCACAACATCATATTCACAACATCATATTCACAACATCATATTCATAACATCACATTCACAACATCACAGGCGGACGTCATATTCACAACATCACAATCACAACATCACAAGGCGAACGTCATTCACAACATCATATTCATAACATCATATTCACAACATCACATTCATAACATCATATTCACAACATCACATTCATAACATATTCACAACATCACAGGTGGACATCATATTCACAACATCACATTCACAACATCACAGAGCAGTTTCAGCGGCAAGATCAAACTAGACGGACATTTAAGAGATACGGTTTACAGTCATAACACTTATTACACAGCATTTCACCAATTTAAATAATTATGGGGATAAGAGATATTGATTTCACATTAATCGTGCCTGTTTGTATTTTATAATCCAACAGTGTACAAAATAATAGTCACAAAATGGCACCAGCTGTGTGTGTGAAACGAGAGTGATTAGTGTGGACACTGCATTATTATGAGCCTCAGTTTTTTGTGATATCACCTTTTAAATTTGCAACACAACTTGGTTAGACATGTGACTTTGACTTTCTGGCAATTTTAGAGTCCAAATCATTTTTAAAAAGATATATTTTGTATAAAATAAAACATGCCTACTTCAGTGGGTTTGCTTTACAGTAAACTTAAACTTCTATGACTTTTTTACACTTTCATTGCTTTCACTTCTGCATTAATCAGTGTTTTAGGTCTATATCCCAAAGTATTAGTCAATTACAACCATTTAAATTCAGATCTGTGCTCAAAAAGAAGAGGAGACAGTGAAGAGATTAAACACATTAAACATCTTGCATTGATAAATCAAATGATTTCTGGTTCATTGTTTGTCTAGACCACTATGCCAAGAGTCAGCGCACGGATGAGGATCAAGAAGGAGTGATTCCCACATTTCCCAGACTCAGAGACGTTCCCATCAGTGAAATAAACCGTGTGTTTTACCTGGATCCCCACGAGCACTGAGTGTGTGTGTGTGTGTGTGTGTGTGTGTGTGTGTGTGTGTGTGTGAGTGTGACGAATAAACTGTGTGTTTTACCTGGATCCCCGCGAGCACTGAGTGTGTGTGTGTGTGTGTGTGTGTGTGTGTGAGACGAATAAACCGTGTGTTTTACCTGGATCCTCTCGAGCACTGTATGTGTGTGTGTGTGTGTGTGTGTGTGTGTCGAATAAACCGTGTGTTTTACCTGGATCCCCGTAAGCACTGAGTGTGTGTGTGTGTGTGTGTGTGTGTGTGTGTGTGTGTGTGTGTGTGTGTGTGTGTGTGTGTGTGTGTGTGTGTGTGTGTGAGTGTGTGTGTGTGTGTGAGAGAGAGAGTGTGAGAGTGAGTGAGTGAGTGAGTGAGTGTGTGTGTGTGAGTGTGTGTGTGTGTGTGTGTGTGTGTGTGTGTGTGACGAATAAACCGTGTGTTTTACCTGGATCCCCGCGAGCACTGAGTGAGTGTGTGTGTGTCTCTGTCATCAGGCCAGGCGTGTGGCGTTTGCTCAGGGTTTAGATGATCAGATCCATCAGATGTGTGTGACAGGCCTGAGGTTTGACTGTCAGCTGAACCTGAGCGGGCTGTCGTGACCCCGCTGACCCCTGACGGACTCGTGGATATGACGACGTTAAATAAAGCTTACTTTTTTTCTTTTTTTTTTTAAGTCCATAAAACATCACTGCGTTTTCACATCTTTCTCAAACACCAAGTTCCTGATGTGATTTTTGCTGTTGTGCTCGTCATGTTGTGTGGCTGTTTGGTCAGACCGTGACCTCTGACCTCCGTGACCTCGGGCCAGAAGTGAAGCGGTCATCATCTCACTATCTGCACATCATCTCTTCAATCCGTCTGCAGAAGGTGTGTGTTCCTGCTCGTCTGCACCTGATGACCCTCATGAGCAAACACACCGGTGTCAGGTGACCTGTGACCCTTGACCCCGCGACCCCACCACTGTCGCCTGCAGAAAAACTGACTACTCTAGTTTTCCTTTTCTCAAGTTTGTTTTATTAGAATACAATGGAAGCTCGTTTCTGCCACGGATAAATAACAAAAAAATACTTTTTATCTCACAATTATGAGTTTTAGATATAAATATAAACTCGGAATTCCAAGAAAAAAGGTCCTAATAATGAGACAAAAAGTCAGAATTACTTTTTTAATTTAGTGGTGGAAACAAGCTTCCATTAGATCCTTATTAATGTTTCTTTGCATTATTCTGCGGTTTAGCCATCGATATTCTAAAAACCTGTTTTTAAAGTTTGTACACTGTTATAATTATTAATAAATGATGGAGGATACAAATGCGTATTGAGCAATTTATGTTTTTATTAGTGTTTAGATTTCAGCAGAACTATAGCGCTTTATACACTACATTGTTTCAAAGCTTCACGGTAATAAATGTGAAAATAATACTAATGATATTATGGAAATGGTAACACTTTAAATAAGGTTCATTAGTTAACATTAATAAACATATTTACTAACATGAACTAACACTGAGCAATACATTTGTTACAGTATTTATTCATCTTTGTTAATGTGAGTTATTAATAATACAGCTGTTCATAGTTCATGTTAGTTCACAGTGCAGTAACTAATGTTAACTAATACAACCTTTGATTTTAATAATGTATTAGTAAATGTTGAAGTTACTATTAACTAAGATGAATAAATGCTGTAGAAGTATTGTTCATTATTAGTTCATGTTAACTAATGAACCGTAGTGTAAAGTGTTACCATGGAAATAACATCCGAGTGAAACACGATCAGGTTAACAACACCAGCCCTGAAGACATTCCCAGATGTGGGATGAAGAGAACGGATGTTCCTCGGATCAAAGGAGTGTTTTCTCCGTGATGACCGACCTGTCGCTGTACACCTGTGAGAATCCCGTGATCTTCCACTAACAGATCCCAGTGTTTCCGGCCCGTGTGTCCTGAACAGTTCTCCACTCCGCTCCCAGCGAGTTCATGAGCAGATCTGGCCTGAAAGGGATAGTTCACCCAGAAATGAAAATTAGCCCATGATTTACTCGCCCTCAACTCATCCTAGGTGTATATGACACTCTTCTGTCAGACGAACACAATCAGAGTTATATTAATAAACGTCCTGGCTCTTCCCAGTTTGCGCTTTAGGCGTGAGTAGACTGCGTTTGGCCGGAAACTAGAATCTAACTTTGTAACGTGTTAAATATGGATATTTCACTTACACAAACGCATGGCTTTGTTCAGAAGGACTTTATTAACCGACCAGAGCCTGTGGAGCACTTTATGATGGACAGATGCACTTTTATGATGGATAGATGCACTTTTATGATGGACAGATGCACTTTTATCATGGACAGATGCACTTTATGATATGATGGACAGATGCACTTTTATGATGGATAGATGCACTTTTATGATGGACAGATGCACTTTTATCATGGACAGATGCACTTTATGATGGACAGATGCACTTTTATGATGGAGAGATGCACTTTATGATGGACAGATGCACTTTTATGATGGATAGATGCACTTTTATGATGGACAGATGCACTTTTATCATGGACAGATGCACTTTATGATGGACAGATGCACTTTTATGATGGACAGATGCACTTTTATGATGGACAGATGCACTTTTATGATGGACAGATGCACTTTATGATGGACAGATGCACTTTTATGATGGATAGATGCACTTTTATGATGGACAGATGCACTTTATGATGGACAGATGCACTTTTATGATGGATAGATGCACTTTTATGATGGACAGATGCAATTTTATGATGGACAGATGCACTTTTATCATGGACAGATGCACTTTAATGATGGACAGATGCACTTTTATGATGGACAGATGCACTTTTATGATGGACAGATGCACTTTATGATGGACAGATGCACTTTTATGATGGACAGATGCACTTTTATGATGGACAGATGCACTTTTATGATGGACAGATGCACTTTTATCATGGATAGATGCACTTTCATGGACTTTACGGCCATTCACTTACATTATCAAGCTTGGAAGAGCCAGGACATTTTTTAGTATAACTCTGATTATGTTTGTCTGACAGAAGAGTGTCATATACACCTAGGATGAGTTGAGGGCGAGTAAATCATGGGCTAATTTTAATTTTGGGGTGAACTAACCCTTTAAAGTGTGTCTGTTTCTCCATCGTCCTCTTCCTCAGAGCTGGAGTCTTCATCGTTGTAAAAGTGCAGCGTGGCCTGAGCGGGGAAACTGGCCAGAACCGTCCGACCCAGATGAGACAGATAGTCCTGGATCCGGGATCTGGGCAGGAACAGCCTGTGGATGGATGTATACGTCAGAAACAGTCACAGATTTCTCCTCCTCCTGGTTAATAAATTACATCTGACAACTCTGAGAGCTAATAAACATGTAATGAAGAGTAAGAGCTTTGGTTCCAGACCTCACGGGATGATGGAAAACTCCTTCAGACGCCTGAACCCGCCTCGAGCCTCCAGAACGCACCTGAACACGAGAACACCTGAACACCTGATCATGAGAAAACCTAAACACGAGAACACCTGAACACCTGATCATGAGAAAACCTAAACACGAGAACACCTGAACACGAGAACACCCCTGACACCTGAACACAAGAACCACCTGAACACTTGAACACAATAACACCCCTGACACAAGAACACAAGAACACCTGAACACCTGAACATAAGAACACTTGAACATAATAACACCCCTGACACAAGAACACCTGAACATAAGAACACCTGAACACAATAACACCCCTGACACAAGAACACCTGAACATAAGAACACTTGAACACAATAACACCCCTAACATAAGAACACTTGAACACAATAACACCCCTGACACAAGAACACCTGAACATAAGAACACCTGAACACAATAACACCCCTGACACAAGAACACCTGAACATAAGAACACTTGAACACAATAACACCCCTGACACAAGAACACCTGAACATAAGAACACCTGAACACAATAACACCCCTGACACAAGAACACCTGAACATAAGAACACCTGAACATAATAACACCCCTGACACAAGAACACCTGAACATAAGAACACTTGAACACAATAACACCCTTGAAACAAGAACACAAGAACACCCCTGACACAAGAACACCTGAACATAAGAACATTTGATCACAATAACACCCCTGACACAAGAACACAAGAACACCTGAACATAAGAACATTTGATCACAATAACACCCCTGACACAAGAACACAAGAACACCTGAACATAAGAACATTTGATCACAATAACACCCCTGACACAAGAACACCTGAACATAAGAACACTTGAACACAATAACACCCCTGACACAAGAACACCTGAACATAAGAACACCCCTGACACAAGAACACCTGAACATAAGAACACTTGAACACAATAACACCCCTGACACAAGAACACCTGAACATAAGAACACCCCTGACACAAGAACACCTGAACATAAGAACACTTGAACACAATAACACCCCTGACACAAGAACACCTGAACATAAGAACACTTGAACACAATAACACCCCTGACACAAGAACACAAGAACATAATAACACCCCTGACACAAGAACACCTGAACATAAGAACACTTGAACACAATAACACCCCTGACACAAGAACACCTGAACATAAGAACACTTGAACACAATAACACCCCTGACACAAGAACACCTGAACATAAGAACACCCCTGACACAAGAACACCTGAACATAATAACACCCCTGACACAAGAACACCTGGACATAAGAACACTTGAACACAATAATACCCCTGACACAAGAACACAAGAACACCTGAACATAAGAACACCTGATCACAATAACACCCTTGAAACAAGAACACAAGAACCACCTGAACACAAGAACACCCCTGACACAAGAACACCTGAACACTTGGTCACAATAACACCCCTGACACAAGAACACAAGAACACCTGAACATAAGAACACTTGAACACAATAACACCCCTGACACAAGAACACAAGAACCACCTGAACACAAGAACACCTGAACATAAGAACACCTGAACACAATAACACCCCTGACACAAGAACACCTGAACACTTGGTCACAATAACACCCCTGACACAAGAACACCTGAACATAAGAACACTTGAACACAATAACACCCCTGACACAAGAACACCTGAACACAAGAACACCTGAACATAAGAACACCTGAACACAATAACACCCCTGACACAAGAACACTTGGTCACAATAACACCCCTGACACAAGAACACAAGAACACCTGAACATAAGAACACTTGAACACAGTAACACCCCTGACACAAGAACACCTGAAAATAATAACACCCCTGACACAAGAACACCTGAACATAAAAACACTTAAACACAATAACACCCTTGAAACAAGAACACAAGAACCACCTGAACACAAGAACACCCCTGACACAAGAACACCTGAACACAAGAACATAAGAACACTTGAACATAATAACACCCCTGACACAAGAACACAAGAACCACCTGAACACAAGAACACTTGAACACAATAACACCCCTGACACAAGAACACAAGAACACCTGAACATAAGAACACTTGAACACAATAACACCCCTGACACAAGAACACAAGAACACCTGAACATAAGAACACTTGAACACAATAACACCCCTGACACAAGAACACAAGAACCACCTGAACACAAGAACACTTGAACACAATAACACCCCTGACACAAGAACACAAGAACACCTGAACATAAGAACACTTGAACACAATAACACCCCTGACACAAGAACACAAGAACCACCTGAACACCTGAACATAAGAACACCTGAACACAATAACACCCCTGACACAAGAACACCTGAACACTTGGTCACAATAACACCCCTGACACAAGAACACCTGAACATAAGAACACCTGAACACAATAACACCCCTGACACAAGAACACAAGAACACTTGGTCACAATAACACCCCTGACACAAGAACACAAGAAAACCTGAACATAAGAACACTTGAACACAATAACACCCCTGACACAAGAACACAAGAACACCTGAACATAAGAACACTTGAACACAATAACACCCCTGACACAAGAACACCTGAACATAAGAACACTTGAACACAATAACACCCCTGACACAAGAACACAAGAACCACCTGAACACAAGAACACCTGAACACAAGAACCACCTGAACACTTGAACACAATAACACCCCTGACACAAGAACACAAGAACACCTGAACATAAGAACACTTGAACACAATAACACCCGACACAAGAACACAAGAACCACCTGAACACAAGAACACCTGAACACAATAACACCAGACACAAGAACACAACAACACCCCTGACACAAGAACACCTGAACATAAGAACATAAGAACACTTGAACATAATAACACCCCTGACACAAGAACACAAGAACCACCTGAACACAAGAACACTTGAACACAATAACACCCCTGACACAAGAACACAAGAACACCTGAACATAAGAACACTTGAACACAATAACACCCCTGACACAAGAACACAAGAACACCTGAACATAAGAACACTTGAACACAATAACACCCCTGACACAAGAACACAAGAACCACCTGAACACAAGAACACTTGAACACAATAACACCCCTGACACAAGAACACAAGAACACCTGAACATAAGAACACTTGAACACAATAACACCCCTGACACAAGAACACAAGAACCACCTGAACACCTGAACATAAGAACACCTGAACACAATAACACCCCTGACACAAGAACACCTGAACACTTGGTCACAATAACACCCCTGACACAAGAACACCTGAACATAAGAACACCTGAACACAATAACACCCCTGACACAAGAACACAAGAACACTTGGTCACAATAACACCCCTGACACAAGAACACAAGAAAACCTGAACATAAGAACACTTGAACACAATAACACCCCTGACACAAGAACACAAGAACACCTGAACATAAGAACACTTGAACACAATAACACCCCTGACACAAGAACACCTGAACATAAGAACACTTGAACACAATAACACCCCTGACACAAGAACACAAGAACCACCTGAACACAAGAACACCTGAACACAAGAACCACCTGAACACTTGAACACAATAACACCCCTGACACAAGAACACAAGAACACCTGAACATAAGAACACTTGAACACAATAACACCCGACACAAGAACACAAGAACCACCTGAACACAAGAACACCTGAACACAATAACACCAGACACAAGAACACAACAACACCCCTGACACAAGAACACCTGAACATAAGAACACCTGAACACAATAACACCCCTGACACAAGAACAAGAGAACACCTGAACACAAGAACATCCCTGACACCTGAACATAAGAACACCTGAACACAATAACACCCCTGACACAAGAACACCTGAACAAAAGAACACTTGATCACAATAACACCCCTGACACAAGAACACAAGAACACCTGAACACAATAACACCCCTGACACAAGAACACCTGAACATAAGAACACCCCTGACACAAAAACACCTGAACATAAGAACACTTCAACACAATAACACCTCTGACACAAAAACACAAGAACACCTGAACACAATAACACCCCTGACACAAGAACACCTGAACATAATAACACCCCTGACACAAGAACACCTGAACATAAGAACACTTGATCACAATAACACCCCTGACACAAGAACACAAGAACACCTGAACACAATAACACCCCTGACACAAGAACACCTGAACATAAGAACACCCCTGACACAAGAACACCTGAACATAAAAACACTTGATCACAATAACACCCCTAACACAAGAACACAAGAACACCTGAACACAATAACACCCCTGACACAAGAACACCTGAACATAATAACACCCCTGACACAAGAACACCTGAACATAAGAACACTTGAACACAATAACACCCTTGAAACAAGAACACAAGAACCACCTGAACACAAGAACACCTGAACACTTGGTCACAATAACACCCCTGACACAAGAACACAAGAACACCTGAACATAAGAACACCTGAACACAATAACACCCCTGACACAAGAACACAAGAACACCTGAACATAAGAACACCTGAACACAATAACACCCCTGACACAAGAACACAAGAACACCTGAACACAATAACACCCCTGACACAAGAACACCTGAACATAAGAACACCTGAACACAATAACACCCCTGACACAAGAACACAAGAACACCTGAACACAATAACACCCCTGACACAAGAACACCTGAACACAATAACACCCCTGACACAAGAACACCTGAACATAAGAACACTTGATCACAATAACACCCCTGACACAAGAACACAAGAACACCTGAACATAATAACACCCGACACAAGAACACCTGAACATAAGAACACTTGAACACAATAACACCTCTGACACAAGAACACCTGAACACAATAACACCCCTGACATAAGAACACCTGAACATAATAACACCCCTGACACAAGAACACCTGAACATAAGAACACTTGAACAAAATAACACCCTTGAAACAAGAACACAAGAACCACCTGAACACAAGAACACCCCTGACACAAGAACACCTGAACACAAGAACACCTGAACACTTGGTCACAATAACACCCCTGACACAAGAACACCTGAACATAAGAACACTTGAACACAATAACACCCCTGACACAAGAACACAAGAACACCTGAACATAAGAACACTTGGACACAATAACACCCCTGACACAAGAACACCTGAACATAAGAACACTTGAACACAATAACACCCCTGACACAAGAACACCTGAACATAAGAACACTTGAACACAATAACACCCCTGACACAAGAACACAAGAACACCTGGTCACAATAACACCCCTGACACAAGAACACCTGAACACTTGAACACAATAACATCCCTGACACAAGAACACAAGAACACCTGAACATAAGAACACTTGAACACAATAACACCCCTGACACAAGAACACAAGAACACCTGAACATAAGAACACTTGGACACAATAACACCCCTGACACAAGAACACCTGAACATAAGAACACTTGAACACAATAACACCCCTGACACAAGAACACAAGAACACCTGAACATAAGAACACTTGGACACAATAACACCCCTGACACAAGAACACCTGAACATAAGAACACTTGAACACAATAACACCCCTGACACAAGAACACAAGAACACCTGAACATAAGAACACTTGGACACAATAACACCCCTGACACAAGAACACCTGAACATAAGAACACTTGAACACAATAACACCCCTGACACAAGAACACCTGAACATAAGAACACTTGAACACAATAACACCCCTGACACAAGAACACAAGAACACCTGGTCACAATAACACCCCTGACACAAGAACACCTGAACACTTGAACACAATAACATCCCTGACACAAGAACACAAGAACACCTGAACATAAGAACACTTGAACACAATAACACCCCTGACACAAGAACACAAGAACACCTGAACATAAGAACACTTGAACACAAGAACACCTGAACACAAGAACCACCTGAACACTTGAACACAATAACACCCCTGACACAAGAACACAATAACCACCTGAACACAATAACACCCATGACACAAGAACACCTGAACATAAGAACACTTGATCACAATAACACCCCTGACACAAGAACACAAGAACACCTGAACATAATAACACCCGACACAAGAACACCTGAACATAAGAACACTTGAACACAATAACACCTCTGACACAAGAACACCTGAACACAATAACACCCCTGACATAAGAACACCTGAACATAATAACACCCCTGACACAAGAACACCTGAACATAAGAACACTTGAACACAATAACACCTCTGACACAAGAACACCTGAACACAATAACACCCCTGACATAAGAACACCTGAACATAATAACACCCCTGACACAAGAACACCTGAACATAAGAACACTTGAACAAAATAACACCCTTGAAACAAGAACACAAGAACCACCTGAACACAAGAACACCCCTGACACAAGAACACCTGAACACAAGAACACCTGAACACTTGGTCACAATAACACCCCTGACACAAGAACACCTGAACATAAGAACACTTGAACACAATAACACCCCTGACACAAGAACACAAGAACACCTGAACATAAGAACACTTGGACACAATAACACCCCTGACACAAGAACACCTGAACATAAGAACACTTGAACACAATAACACCCCTGACACAAGAACACCTGAACATAAGAACACTTGAACACAATAACACCCCTGACACAAGAACACAAGAACACCTGGTCACAATAACACCCCTGACACAAGAACACCTGAACATAAGAACACTTGATCACAATAACACCCCTGACACAAGAACACAAGAACACCTGAACATAAGAACACTTGAACACAATAACACCCCTGACACAAGAACACCTGAACATAAGAACACTTGATCACAATAACACCCCTGACACAAGAACACAAGAACACCTGAACATAAGAACACTTGATCACAATAACACCCCTGACACAAGAACACAAGAACACCTGAACATAAGAACACTTGAACACAATAACACCCCTGACACAAGAACACAAGAACACCTGAACATAAGAACACTTGAACACAATAACACCCCTGACACAAGAACACAAGAACACCTGAACATAAGAACACTTGAACACAATAACACCCCTGACACAAGAACACAAGAACACCTGAACACAAGAACCACCTGAACACTTGAACACAATAACACCCCTGACACAAGAACACAATAACCACCTGAACACAAGAACACCTGAACACAAGAACCACCTGAACACAATAACACCCCTGACACAAGAACACAAGAACACCTGAACACAAGAACACCCGACACAAGAACACAAGAACCACCTGAACACAAGAACACCTGAACACAATAACACCTGAACACAATAACACCCGACACAAGAACACAAGAACACCCCTGACACAAGAACACCTGAACACAATAACACCCCTGACACAAGAACACTTGAACACAATAACACTCCTGACACAAGAACATAAGAACACCTGAACACAAGAACACCTGAACACAATAACACCTGAACACAATAACACCCGACACAAGAACACAACAACACCCCTGACACAAGAACACCTGAACACAATAACACCCCTGACACAAGAACACTTGAACACAATAACACCCCTGACACAAGAACACAAGATCCACCTGAACACAAGAACACCTGAACACAAGAACACCTGAACACAAGAACACCCCTGACACCTGAGGACAAGAACACCCCTGACACCTGAACACAAGAACACCCCTGACACCTGAACACAAGAACACCTGAACACAAGAACCACCTGAACACAAGAACACCCCTGACACAAGAACACAAGAACACCTGAACACAAGAACACACCTGAACACAAGAACACCCCTGACACCTGAACGCAAGAACACCTGAACACAAGAACACCCCTGACACCTGAACACCCGAACACAAGAACACCCCTGACACCTGAACACAAGAACACCCGACACCTGAACACCTGAACACAAGAACACCCGAACACAAGAACACCCGAACACAAGAACACCCGAACACAAGAACACCTGAACACAAGAACACCTGAACACAAGAACACCTGAACACAAGAACACAAGAACACCTGAACACAAGAACACCTGAACACAAGAACACAGACTCTAAAATCAACATATCAATACACTGAGAAAAGAAGAACAGCAAACAAGGTCGTTCTGTCAAAGTTATAAACAAACGTTCTTCCAGTAACATTTATAGAAAGTTTAATAGAAATATTATCTGGTCTTTAATAATGTTCTCAAAATGTAAGAACAAAAACATTATTTATACATCGTTCATGAAACATTTTAGTTAGACATTCTTCAAATATTCTGGTAACAATTTACAATAAGGTTCATTAGTTAACATTATTTAACTACATTATTTAACATTATACTAATACGTAATTTAAATCAAAGGTTTTATTTGTTAACATTAGTTAATGCACTGAACTAACATGAACAAACAATGAACAGCTGTATTTTTATTACTAACAATAACAAAGATTTATAAGTATTTTAACAAATGTTTTGCTCATGGATAGTGCATGTTGGTTAATATGATAACTAATGTTAACTAATGATCACATAACCAATAAAAGCGTTTTTAAAAGAACATGCAGAGAACATTCAAAAGTAAGGTTTCATAACTTTAAGGGAATGTTAGCAAAACTTGAAGTAAAATAAAAATGTTACTTTATTTAATTGTGTCTCTCTTGATGAAAGATCCCACGGTCTCCATATCACAGGACAACTATTAAAACACAGGAGAGGAGAGTTATTAAAGACTTTAAAATATGAAAATACAGAGGAATTGACGAAACTCTTACCCGAGCATCTGATCCGCGTGCACACTCACCGGCAGCATCATTACACACTGATGCGCGCGCCCGCGCACTGATGAAGGCGCGCGCTGAGAGGGGGCGTGTCCTGCGCGCACCCGCCAATCAATACAAATGATTAATAAATGTTTTCATTCGCACTTCTGCCTGAGAAAACGTGGTCACTTTGAACATTCTTTCCTCTCACTGCAGAAATACATAAACACTTACAACAACGCAGCTTGAAAAGTAATATCGCTTAAAGTAACAGAAACACTGGGTTGAAAGCGCGTGGTTCACAGTCTTGTGTTTAAGACGCCGTTATACTTTATTCTCTTTTGTTTTAGAAACGATGATCACAGCTGATACTCAGTAGAACAGCAATATTTACACACTAGCTGTGAGGTCTTTATCTTAAACAACACGTTCTGCACACAACAATTCTATATTAAACATTAGACATGACGTCATTCTGATTTATAAATCAGCAAAACTCATTTAACTCTCGGACTGACGAGTCGAGCAGAGGCCGCTAGAGGGCGAGAGAGGTGTGTGTGTGTGTGTGTGTGTGTGTGTGTGTGTGTGTGTGTGTGTGTGTGTGTGTGAGAGAGCGAGAGAGAGAGAGAGTGTGTGTGTGTGTGTGAGAGAGAGAGAGAGAGGGTGTGTGTGTGTGTGTGGGGGGTTGTTGAGTATGTCTGTAAATGAAAAGCTCATGTGTTTGTCAGTGTGAGTTTACTCTCCCACTGCTGCCGTATAATAATCCTCATTAGTTATTAGTTAATAAATGATCATTATGATTATTAGACGTGCTGAAACACTTTCATCTCTCAGATTACATACACTGATATCACTGTCATGGCCTAGTGGTTAGGGAGTTGGACTGGTAACCCAAAGGTTGCTGGTTCGATTCCAGAACTGGTGGGAAATGACTGAGGTGCCCTTGAGCAAGGCACCTAACCCCTAATCGCTCCCCGGGCGCCACACAAAGGCTGCCCGCTGCTCTGGGTGTGTATCCACGTTTGCAGTGTGTGTGTGTTAACTACTCACTACTCTGCTCCTAATGTGTGTGCATTAACTTGGATGGGTTAAATGCAGAGGTCAAATTCCAAGTATGGGTTACCATACTTGGCCGTCACTTTCACTTTCTTTCACTTTCACTGATCTACTGTACACACACTGATCTACTGTACACACACTGATCTACTGTACACTGTGTACACACACTGATCTACTGTACACACACTGATCTACTGTACACTGTGTACACACACTGATCTACTGTACACACACACGTCTATATTACTAACAGGGGACTGTCGTGCTACACTGGCCAAGAGGGGACTAGTGTTTCTGCTCATTTTGAAGAAACAAAAATGACATACAAAATTTTCTTTTACGGTCTTCTTTCCGTAGCATATTAATATAACTTCAAATATGCATTTTTTTATTAAAAAAAACCCCAACATCTGCAACTCTGACCGATGTCTACCTATCCAACAGGGGACTCCTATAGCCTGCAATGGAACTGTGTGTGTGTGAACAGTGAAGTGAACGTCCCTGAAGGAGGGAACGGAGGACGTAGTCGGCGTCGACTGAATGGGGATCACGCTTAGGGAGCCTGTCTTCTTCGTACTACTATTTAATCAAGCCAATTCAACATTGCTGTGCGTGATTACGCGCTCCATCCCGCAGAAGCGTAAATACGGAAGTGGACGCACACACCAGTTGCTTTTTCGCTGAGGAGCCGAGCGGCCCCCGGAGTCAGCGGCGGTCCAGCAGTGGCGAGGGGACTACGTCCTCCGTTCCCTCCTTCAGAGAATGGTGGGTTGCATACGCAACCAGGACGCTCCCTTTCAGTCGAGAACGTCAGACGTAGTCGACGTCGATTGAATGGGGATCTATTTGAAAACGGCACTAGTGCTGCCACCTTCCAGTGCCTAGACAGAAGCTTCCTGATCCTCAGTCGATTTAAGATCACCTTAGGGATCGCAACATATGGACCCAGCCTAGCACAAGTTCCACCAGAGCATACGAGTGTAAAAATTATAACTATGCAACCGTCTACTACAGTATCACATCAGGCAGTGCATTGTAGTCTCCCGGAGGAAAAATTTGATTCATTCGTTGCTATAGGAGAGGAAGAATTTACTAAACTCGTTAAATCATCTAAATCTACAACATGTATGTTGGACCCTATACCGACTAAGCTACTGAAAGAGATGCTTCCAGAGGTTATAGATCCTCTTCTTACTATTATTAATTCATCTTTGTCTCTAGGATACGTACCAAAAAACTTTAAGCTGGCTATGATTAAACCGCTTGTTAAAAAAACGCAACTTGATCCTATAGAATTAGTCAATCTCGATCTCGAATCTACCTTTTCTGTCAAAGATACTAGAAAAGGCAGTATCCTCACAACTGTGTTCCTTTCTAGAAAGAAATGATATCTGGAGGATTTCCAGTCAGGATTTAGACCATACCATAGTACTGAGACCGCTCTCGTTAGAGTCACACATGATCTGCTCTTATCATCCGATCATGGTTGTGTCTCTCTATTAGTGTTACTCGATCTTAGTGCTGCATTTGACACCATTGACCACAACATTCTTTTAAATAGACTCGAGAATTATGTTGGCATTAGTGGAATTGCACTAGCATGGTTTAAGTCATACTTATCTGACCGTTATCAGTTTGTAGCAGTAAATGAAGAGATGTCTCATCGATCACAAGTTCAGTATGGCGTACCACAAGGCTCAGTACTAGGACCGCTGCTGTTCACTCTGTACATGCTACCCTCACACACACACACACACACACACACACACACACACACACACACACACACACACACACACACACACTCTATCTCTCTGTACATTCTACCATTAGGAGATATCATTAGGAAACATGGAATTAGCTTTCATTGTTATGCTGATGATACTCAGCTCTTCTTCACACCCCGATGAAACTTACCAATTCACTAAATTAACGGAATGCACAGCTGATATAAAAAACTGGATGACTAGTAATTTCCTACTACTAAATTCTGAAAAAACAGAGATTCTAATTATTGGACAAAAAACTTCCTCACGTAATAATCTAGAATACTGTCTAACACTTGATGGCTGCTCTGTTAAGTCTTCGTCGTCGGTTAGGAACCTGTGTGTGTGTGTGTGTGTGTGTGTGTGTGTGTGTGTGTGTGTGTGTGTGTGTGTGTGTGTGTGCTCTTTGATACCAATCTTTCATTTGAAAGTCACGTGTCTAGTATCTGTAAAACTGCATTTTTCCATCTTAAAAATATATCTAAATTATGCCATATGCTCTCATTGACAAATGCGGAACAGTTGGTTCATGCGTTCATGACCTCAAGGCTAGATTACTGTAATGCTCTACTGGGTGGTTGCCCTGCACGCTTAATAAACAAACTACAGCTGGTCCAAAACGCAGCAGCTCGAGTTCTTACCAGAACCTAGACTTGTAGTCAAGACCGCCTAAACCGAGACCAAGACACTACCAAGACCAGAGGGTATCGAGACCAAGACAAGACCAAGACCAAGACCAAGACCAAGACCAAGTCAAGACCGAGACCAAGTCGAGACCGGAGGGGGAAAAAAACAGACTAATGTTGAAGCTAAGCTATAACTTGTATGAATTCAAGAACAGCATCATACTAGGGTTCAGCCGCAGTTTACATTCAATACATATTAGACGGTATTACTTCAACTACACAGGCAGAACTATACAGAGACAGACCATGTCATGTGTGTTACTGTGAGCTCACTGTAAATGTTTTTGCAGACTGGGTGAGATCAACTGTGTAGCAATTGCATGACGGCTGTTACTGCGCTATTAGAGGATTGAGACTCCCTTAACTTTTGTGTACTGTTGAGGACTGACATGACTGGTACTGACTGGTTCATCTGACAAAACATCAAACACCTCCAACACCATCTTGCTCCTCCAACAACTGTCTAAAGAATGAGAAATATTTAACCAATTGAAATTATACTTAATGTGTAGATGAAATCGTAACATCAAATTAAAGATACAATTATAAACTTGGATTAGGCCTAATGTTTAGTCAACACAACGGAGATATGCAGATGATATATAAAAGACCATTTATTTAGTCTAACACCATCTTAAATACAATACTGTAATCAAACAACACACACAAACACACAAACACACACACACACACACACACACACACACACACACACACACACAGATATCAAAGACACACATTTATCTAAGCAAATGCCTGCCTATCTATGCCGATTTCGGAGTCTCAGACTCCAAATGAATCCATTCTGCAACTTTTAAATACATAATTAAATTTTTAAAAACGAAATTATAGGCTTAAGTGCAGGATCCGAAAGTTGGTCGTTTTGTCGCTATGGTTACACACACAACACACACACACACCGTTGGCGGTGCGCTCAAAGTCATCTGTCAGTTGTGCAGTTACCCAAAATCTCCCGAATGAAGTTAAAACCCATCATGTCACTGATATGTGTTTTTTAAATCAAGTGATCAAAGTGCTCGTTGCCGCTGCGATCAGTGACGCGGATAAAGTGTTTTCTCGTGTGGCTCGCGCACACGCTGCACTGTCTGCACTCGGACGCGCGCTTCAATCCATTCCGTTGCGGATAATAATGTTGCATTATCGAACGTTGTGTCTTCGTGGATATTGTAGTATTGTATTGCTAAACCCCCCGACCACTATGACGGTCTGAGACAGCGAGACCTAGACAAGACCGAGAGGTCCGAGACCAAGACAAGACCAAGACCAAAGACCGTCAAGGCCGTGACAAGACCGAGACCACGTAAAAGTGGTCTCGAGACATACATCACTACCAGAACCAGGAAGTATGACCATATTAGCCCGGTTCTGTCAACGCTGCACTGGCTCCCTATTAAACATTGCATCAATTTTAAAATATTGCTGATGACTTACAAAGCACTAACTGGTTTAGCTCCGCAGTACTTGAGCGAGCTCTTAACGCATTATAGTCCGTCACGTCTATTGCGATCTCAAAATTCCGGCCAGTTGATAATACCTAGAATATCATAATCAACTGCTGCCGGTAGATCCTTTTCCTATTTAGCACCAAAACTCTGGAACAGTCTTCCTACCATTGTCCGGGAAGCAGACACACTCTGTCAGTTCAAAGCTAGACTAAAGACACATCTCTTTGACCTAGCATTCACATAATACATTATAGACTTCTATAATTCAATGTTAGGCTGCATAGATTAGGTCAGCTGGAACCGGGAACACTTCCCATAAATCCTGATGTACTCGTTACATCATGAGAAGAATGGCATCTACGCTAATTTTAGTGTCTTTGTTTATCCCGAGGTTTTCCCGCAGCCTGCCGGATCCAGGCCGTATCCAGATCTGACGAAGGACCTTCGCCTGGACCGATGACAACGCAGTGCTGAAGTGCCAACTAGTCTCTCCCTATGGAGGATCCCTTTCCCACTCTACAGATAAAGCGTCGTCGGGAAACTCAATTCGAGTTTAATCTACTCTCAAATCTACTCTGAATTGATAAAATAAAATAAAATTCTGTATCAAAAATGATAAGGAAACACCAGTACTTTGTTTAGGCTTGGTTTGTAGGGAATTACAAACCTGCGTACATATATTCAAACGCACATAACTATAGAACCCATTCTTAATGCGCATGTGAACGCCATCAGCGTTTCTCACAGGATCGCGTTTAAAGTCTGTGTAGAGAGAATGGTGTCGTCTTAGCGGCCCCTAATTTAATAACAAATGATTGTTGCGACGGAAGCGAATCAATCAAAACTAACTTTAGCTGGAAAATAACTTTTATTAAAGAACCGCTATAAAAGCCAAAACATTCTCTGTTACCTTAAATTATACGTTTGTCTCTGTAAAGCTGCTTTGAAACAATCTACATTGTTAAAAGCGCTATATAAATGAAGATGACTTGACTTGACTTGACTAGGCCTGGCTTCAGATGCTCCGCTGTGTCCTTCTCCGGAGGGTGTGGAGGAACTCAACAGGGTTTGGTTTAAGAGGGAACTCTACTGGAGCAAGAATTGCGCACATATCCGGTTCATAGGAGGGGAATGACGCAGCAAGCCGACACTTCGAACTGGGATCATGGTGAACTGGCTTCATGAGAAGGGAGCCCACGGGAAGCAGCGGTTCGACTATAGGTGTCGCCCAGCCCCCAACTCTAGAATATCTGTCAGCGAAGCACTCTGTGTTAACGCCTAGGTCGGGAGCACACACTCACTTCAGCGGAGCTCACCACCTAAGTGGACACGTGCATCTCGGGATTTTCACCAAGATGAAGGCAGCCACCATTCAGTGGGCCAACCTCGCTTGGAAACAGCCTTCCCTTTCTGCTGATTTCCTTAGCAGACAAGAGCTGGCCTGAGGACGGACAGAGAAAGCCAGGGCTGGGTCTGCCTCCTCCGTGGCAGCGCTTGCAGGCTCACCACCTGGTCCCACCTTTAGGAAGAGTTAGGAACCTTGGGCACATATCCAGGCCAGGGTCTCAGCTCAGAGAGTTAGCCGGCCCGAATTCCAGGCACAAATTGTTGACCGAAAGCGAGCAAGTCCCTACCCTCTAGTAGAGACCATGCGAGCATGAGAACTGTTTCTTTAAAAACAGAATTTTTAACTCACTGCCTGCAGTGGCTCAGGGGCGGTCTCTGCAGTGTAGTAGCACCAGAGATAAGGCCCAAGAGGATAAAGAGGAGCGCAAGGCAGATTCTCTTGCTCCCTCAGGAACCTGACGATCAGGACGTGCTTCCCATGCTACTGCATCATGATGTGCATCAAAGAAAAAATAGAGGCAACATCATTTTGAGGGTGGAGGACACAGTCCTCACTCCAACCCATCTTGCAGGAAAGAGAGCACTGAAATGACCGAACGCTTTCAGGATCTCCTCACGGAGAGAAGACTCACTCAACGAATAGGTTCCACTTCTATTTGGTGTAAGCAACACTTCCTCTTAGGGGGTTCTCTCGCAGAAGTGATGATGACTACCACATAGTTCTGCAGTAGCCACCTAATCCTCCGCATCCATCTTTAGGACCGGCCTGGAATCTCTCCAGGGGTCTAAACGCGGGTGCCATCATGCCCCGTCCATGAAAATGTATTCAGGGGAAAGTCAGGAAGGGCTGTCAAGGGGAACTATGTCTGGTTGGGCCAATAAGGGGCAACTATCAAGACCTGCTCCACTCCTGACCTAGCACAGTAGGTGCAAGCGACATGCGCGCACAAGACAGGAGCACTGCTCAACACTAGGTGTGAAGAAATCACTGTAGCATCAGGAGGATCTCTGCTCAACACCTGAGTGTGATGAAAATCACTGAACTTAAGTGGGCGCCAATCGACAATGAATCGCATAGGCGCTTTTTTAGAAGGCTCACTGGGGAACGCATTTCTGCGGGGCCCCGGGGCCAGCTGAGAGCCAGTGTCTGTCCAAGGGTTGTCCGCTCGAACAGAAATAACACAACTGGCAGAGGAACGAATCTGGAGAGGCAAACAGATGTAACTGTGCGGCCCCGAAGTGATCCCTGCTCAGCTGGACCGCCTGGGGATGGAGTCTCCACTCTCCCTGGCCATAGCTGGAAGAAATAGTGGAATGAAGCGACCTCAGAAGCTTCTGACTCCAAGGAGGAGGTGACAGACGAGTTGTGACATGCGAGGGAAGATTAGCGCAACGGACATGATGGCCTGATCTACTGGCCTACCACTCTTTTCAGACCAGTACCAGCTCGCTGAGCAGCGGTGGCTCAAAGCGAGGTGAACTGCAACAACTCGAGACAGGGGCGCCCCCAAGGGGTGGCCACGGCCACCACTGTATAACCTCTGGCCACCCCTGTGCCACCCCTAGAATGATTTTGCAATGGGTACTATTAATTTGAATACATAATATAAATTCACAATAGTTCATGAAGTGAAATAAAATAAACGCAGCACCCGCTGCAGCCACCAAAAATAGATTGTATTGATTGGAGCCACTAGGCAGAGTAGCTGTTTCACTGCCCCTCCCCCTCTCCAATCCTGTCGTTGACTGCTCAGTCAGTGCAAGAAGCAGGTGATTCAATCGCAGGAGAGCATCTTTTTGGAGAGACGACGTCATGACGACAAACGGCAAAGGGTATGTATGCCATACCAGTGTTTCCCACACATAGACTAATTCGTGGCGGTGCGCCACAGAATCAACACCAGCCGCCACATATTGCACTTCGTAATAAAAAAAAAATTCATATTCATTCAGCTGCATTTCCTTTCCCTGCTCTCCCTCCGTCTCTCTGTCACTCATGCGTCTCTCTCACAAGCGATTTTTTGTCTCGCCAAAGCCTTATTTGATTGGTGAGTGATGTAGATGACTGCTGCGCTTGTGATAGGGCGCAAAAAAATTACGGAAAGAATGAGCAGAGAGAGAGGCCCGGTCGCGTGCACGCGCGTGCGTCTTCAAACTGTCTTGCTCTCTCTCGCTCCCTTGCGCATATTAATCAAAATCAATTGAGTTCAATTTTCTGAATTACCGCTGGGTGTGAATTGTGCTAAACTTTTTTACGTTGCCTTATCTTCTCTGAAAAGCATTCCGCCCATTCAGCTCAGAGTCCTGCACGGGTCCATTTTTGGAGACCCGCCCCCGCCCGTACCCGCAAAGTTCAGCACCAGATCCGACCCGTCACCCGTGATAATATCAAAATTAAATCCGCACCCACCCAGACCCGTTAATATTTGGCCCGTTACCCGACCCGTGCCCGCGATAAATCACACACGCTAAAATCATTCCAATTAACGTGCTTTATTTTTTATCTCGCAGACTCGCACCTCTCAACATCGCAACAGCCTAATGAAACAGGCTAAACTAAAGTGCGCTTTGTTTTGCGCCATTCAAGTACACAATCGGCACCTAAATAGGCTATGGAACCTAATAACATAGCCTGTACGCAAAGATCTATTAATGAAAGAAAAAAAAGAACAAGACCAAAAAAAACCTGCTGAGCCTGTCGCTCACAAACAATAGCCTATATAGGCCTATGCCTATGCATTTACTTTCCCTTAAGGTTACTGTGCAGGAAAAGGATATCGTCCACAGTCCCAGGTTTAAGTTGCGTTCTCCGTTCTTGAATTACAAATCCAGCTGTGGAAAAGTCTCTCTCACTTGCAGCGCTCGATGCTGGGATGGAGAGAACATTCCGCGCAATCATTGACAGGTTGGGAAATGTTTTCGCATGCTCCTTCCACCACAACAAAACATCGAAAGGATCCCCCTTGGGTGGCTTGAACTCGATGTATGCAGAGACCTCGTCCTCAGGCAGCACAGTGTCATCGCTGGAGTCCTCTACGTCTGACAAACAATCAACTGTTGAACGAACTCTCTTCGCAGCTGGGGCCGCCGACATTCTGCGGCCTGGTAGCAGATCTTCACGTTTCTCCTCGAGTTCTATTTAAAAGAAATAGACACATGGATGTATTTATTAAAAAAACAAAAAAACATTAACAATAATTGTAAATTATTAAAGACAAGCAATGTTGGAAGTAGAAGTACCACAATGAAATCCCTACTTAAGTAAAAAGTACCTGATTTTAAATACTTTAAGTATTATACTTGCATTACAATTTATTCTCTTAATGTCTATATTCTAATAAATATAGGGCTGTAAAACACCCTATATTAAAA
Organism: Squalius cephalus; assembly: GCF_949319135.1. Taxonomy (NCBI): domain Eukaryota; kingdom Metazoa; phylum Chordata; class Actinopteri; order Cypriniformes; family Leuciscidae; genus Squalius; species Squalius cephalus. The sequence continues at coordinate 419,846 of NC_137145.1, forward strand.
ATATAAATCGCGACACAGCCCTATTTGAAGTTAACATTAGCCTAAATAGAAATAGAAATCACAAAGCCTTTCTTTAAAGTTCATTTCGTTTTGTATCTTAATTTTAATCAATATTTCATCAACCAATTGCCTGGATTTAATAAAAATAAGAAGTAAATATAGCAGACAACAGATGATCACGACACGGATGCGAGAGCCGCGTAAACTGGACTGGAGCTCGTATCATGAACATGGAGATTTTTTTCAATTCCTTCAATTACTGTCACATCCGATTTTGCCTTTAAAGACTCGTTGTCAACAATTTTATATTCTCCACTCGCCAACTTTACTTTTACTTCATCCATCCTGCAACGCTCGCTCCAACTAGGCTACGAGAAGCATCAACAAAAGTCGCACTGTCGCAGTGGTGGTGACGTGATGGGTCAAATGTCATATCGTTGTTGCGTATGTGTAATGGTAATTTAGACATACAAATACTGCACATATTTTTCATCTGCGCTACTACCCGCCCGCAAAGAGTTAATTATCCGCCCGTGAATTTTAGGGTACCCGACCCGCTGCAGGACTCTGATTCAGCTGACATAAAACAAACAAAAACCTATCCAATGATGAAATGTTTTCTGTGTTTACAAATCTTGTGTGATGTCCATAATAACTGCCGGGATAATCACACAACGCTATATGACACGTCCGATTCGCGAACTAATGACTCATTTGAACCGATTCCATTTAATGAATGGTTAAAACAACTGATCTGTCCAACACTGAATCGGTGTAATAACAAATCGGTAACACTTTACAATAAGGTTCCATTTATTTAACTTTAGTTAACTAGATCAGTTAACATTAACTATTAATAAACTGCATTCTACAGCATTTATTAATCTTTATTAGTTAATTTCACCTTACTAGACATTATTTAAATCAGAAGTTGTATTTATTAACATTAGTTAGCGTAATGCACTGTAAGTAACATAATAAAATACAGCTGTTCATTGTTTGTTCAACTAAGATGAACAAAGATTAATAAATACAGTAACAAATGTATTGCTGGTGGTTCATTAGTTAGCCTAATACATTAACTAATGTAAACAAATCAAAACACATTTAACACCTCTTAAAATGAGAATGTAAGTGTGCTTACCCCATTTTTTTAGTAAGAGTGGTTAGCAAGATTTAACCTTAATAAACTACAGTATTTTCAGGTTATCTATATGACAATGTGTATAACAATTACCAAAACAGTCTTTTAGTTTAGACTGTTTGCGTAAATGCAGTTGGGTTGTCAAGGTCAAAACTCTAAATAAGCAGTGAATCAAATAAACTTACTCTAAATAATGTTATGTCATTTTTTTACTCTTACACTGAATGTTTGGATTTTGTGAAGGTGTGAATCATTTTTGATTAATAGGCTATTTAATATAATAAAGTTCAGTGTAACGAATTATTAACGAAGAAACCCCAACCAATTTTAAGTAAAAAATTTAATTAAAAAAAAATCTATTAAATAAAAAAAAATAAAAAAATTAAAGTTAAAAATTAACCAAAAAAGTTATGGACTGCGGCTTTAAAGTCATATTGTTACATTAACCAGAAACAAACGTAAACAAGTATAACACACATTACACTGAATTTTTTTTGGTGCCATCCCAAGAATTTGCTGTGACCTCCTCTGGCCACCCCTATTAAAATGTTCTGAGGGCGCCACTGACTGTGGGACCTAAATAAACGGTCATTTTTGTTATCCTTTGACATTGGAGTCCAGTGGAGCTTTTTTTGCCCTGATACAACGTTCTACGGCACGAGTAATTAACTTATGCAAGGGATTGGACTGCTGGCCCTGACATCTACGCTTAATCTGACTCCAATTTCAAATTATAATCAAATTTAGATTGTGTTTCTTATTAGAAAATAGTCATAAATACTGATTGTGAATTAATTTTGATCTTTGATAATTTTGAGTATCCCATACTTTCAATTATTAACTCACTAAGGGACCCGATGCCGCACAGAGTCACACGCCCTGGATCTCCCGGACACAGCCTCGCCAGTCTGATCTTGGTCACAGGGTGCAGGTTTTGCTAATACCTCTTGAGTCGGTTGCCTACTGCTCACTCATACAGAAAAGTGTAGTTTATTTAGCCACTTCCGTACAACTTGCCAAGTCAGTGGTAGACAGAAATCAAAAGGTCTTCAGATGACGTGCCACTGCTCCGTTCATATGCACCTTTAGTTTGACCTATCCTGGACACAGATCTGCGGGAGCGCCAGCCTTCTCATAGTGAAATAATGAGTTCAGAAAACTTCAGAATAAATCAAGATGTAACATTTATTTGTCAGGTAAAAATGTATCATGCCAATTACACAAGTAAGTGATTAAAAGCCAATTCAGAAATAATAAATACATGACATTAATTACTCAAAGATGACTCTAAAAGTAAGCAATGCATTCCTGACAGAGACACACAGTGGTGTGTGAGTGTTTAAACACTGAAACATCACTGTATGGGGGATGATCCTGGTAAAGGGTCCCAAACACTGCTCTGTCACCTAGCCTTAAATACCCACACCAGAACAAAAGGGTTGTACCAATATTTTTGGGTCAGTTCATGTACCCCAGGGGGTGGCACCTGGTTTCGGGAGATCTGGAAGAGACATCTCCCAGAGAGGAGAACAGGGTTCTTCTAAGTTCTCAATCTTTCTCATTAAACCAATGACTGCAATGAAATTAAGACCATTTTACCAATCGCACTGAGACACTTAAAATGATACCAAACATGAAAAGGAAATACAATAGATTCTAAAGTTACCTCATATGTGATAAATAGACATTCTTAGTGAACTTTTGGTGACTTGACTCAGGGAGAGAGGAGGGGGAGGGAGAGGGGGATGCAGAGATGAGGAAGGAGAAAAGTTTGGACAGGCTAAGTCACACTCAATAATGCAGGTCTGTCCTGTGCTCTGTCTTTGCGATCTTCTGTCCAGGGTGAGTTTTGTCTAAGCAGGAAAATCAGTTCTTACACGTGAATAGTTATTTTTGTTTTAAACAAATTTATAAAACAACAATATATAACAAACATATACACAAACACACACAGAACACACACACACACTGATCTACTGTACACACTGTACACATCTCGCTTGAACACCCCGCTTTCTCTCGCCGCCACTGAGCTGCAAGTGCACAAGTGAGTTTTGCTAATATATCGCTAAAAGAGCAGCAAAAGCCAAGGCGCGACAATTGCAGTGACAGATTTGAGAAGTTGCAGGTGACTAACTGAGGTTGTACTACGAATGTGAATGTAAGAATAAGTGCAAATATGTATTTCTAGTTTGTGTCAACATTCAACTTCAGATTTTTATTGTACAGGTTTTCACACTGGAGCTGTGAGTGTAAATTCTAGCGTACACGTACGAATATTTATTGTACGAGTTCTCAAATTCACATCTACGGGCTCTCTAGTTTGGCTACTCTTTTACCTTCATATCTCCATCACATATGACCAGGACGACAACAGCCAATCAGAGCTCTGGAAAATGGTTAGGCGTATTTGTTGACTTGTCTCTAAAGTCCAATGTGTTCAAGGTCCAGAAAAACACATTGTGCCGCATGAATCTACATTTATAGTTTATTCAAATACAACCCTAATGCAGTGATTAGAGATTGTTCCTTCATGTGCATTATAAGTGTTTTATAAGCTCCTTAAATAAAGAAAACCTTCACAGAATCCACATCAGAAACAGGACAAAAGCCAAAAACATACACAGGATATTGACTTAACCCACGTCAGCATTTATACTGTACAATATTCTGTGATAAACGGCATTCTCTGACTTTTATTTACGTCTTATAAAGGCATCATTTGTTTTAACTGGATCTGTGCAACTGAGGATTTTTTTCACATGAATAGTTATTTTTGTTTTAAACGAGTTTATTAAACAACAATATATAACACACATATACACAAACACACACACACACACATTCTTGTACATCTATCTTCATGAGGACATTCATTGATACAATGCAATCTCTAGCCACTTACCCTAACCTTACCCATCACAACTAAGTGCCTAACCCGACCCCTGACCCTAAACCGACCCTTAACCTCATCATAACCTGATCCCTAAAACCAAGTCTTGACCCTCAAACAGGCCTTTAAAGGCTCTCAGAAACTTAGTCCAGTCATTTTATGAAAAAAGGTTGAACAAATTTCAACAGAAGCAAACTCAACTGATTTTGTATCCTCAGTATGCCCTGACTGAGTAAGGAAAAAAAAAGCCCAGAAGAATCCCATTAGGGGAAAGTTTCGGAAAAGACCCAAATATAGTCTATTCATACGCCTATTCTTTATTTTTCTTACGTGAATAGGGTAAAATTTTAACCTTTAGATATCACCATGAAAATTACTGAGTTGATTACTTACATCAAGACAAACAAAAAATGTATTACAAGTTTTTTGAAATTGTTTGTTAACATGGACAAACGGTGCATAATCTAATTACGTATGTGTTAATTTGCATAAATACCACAACAGATCTAAACATTGGGTCTAGCCAGGAGAACATGTCTTGTTGAATCTTGTTGACATATAACAGTAAAATACTTAATATTAAGGTCTGAATGAACCCATTTAGGCTACCCATGAGCATTAATACATAGAGACAGGATGTCACAGTGTCTGGTTTGTGTTTCCCTGGGTAACCACTAGAGGTCCTCTTCCCCCACGGTGTCATTCACTCATTTGACTACATTTCCCATCATCCTGTTCTGTCTATTCATTGATCATTGCACACAGCTGTTTCCCGTCACCTTTTCCCGTCACAGTTTCTGTCTATTGCGTTCCAGGCAGGTTTTTGAGCACGTAAATCACGACTTCAAACCACGACTCACGACTTTGTAGCGTTCCAGGCCAGTCACGCCAAACTACCATGATCAATGCTGTCAAGTTCAGGTTTACGTCACCTTAACATTTCCATGCGGCAATACACTCCCACGACATACTTATTGTTTCAGACACATAACATTGTAATACATAATCGTGTGTGTATTAATATCATTAATTTTATATATTATTATTAATTTGACTGCAACGTTATATTGTCCTAAAGTGTATTCTCACCGTGTACCGCCTGCAGAAACACTGCATCCGTCGGGGCTGCCATTGTTGTTTTATATGGTTTCGCGGGCTATGTGACATCAGAGCTCGTAACTGGGAGTAACTCGATCTAGTACGAGTTCACGGGTGGGAAGTCACGGGTTTGACTGCCGTTCCAGTGCACTTTCACGGGTATAAGGTTTGAAAAACACGGGTTACAGGTTGCCTGGAATGCGGCATTATACCCTGTCTGTTTCTGTGATTGTTGTGATGATAAAAGACATGGAAAAAATAGGACTAATAGGACATGGAGTAAAGAGTATAATGGACTGTAGTAAGAGTGAACAAGGAATTAAATATTTGATTTGTTTTCTGACAAAATCGGGACTAATGACAAGAATATGATGACTAAAAATATGTGAAATAACTAGAACCAGAAGATGGCAGTAATGCAACGTCAAGGATGCAAGCTGCCATTAAAACCCAAAGAAGAAGAAGAAGAAGAAGAAGAAGAAGAAGAAGAAGAAGAAGTGATTGTTGTGGATTCCTTGTTTAGGTCTGTTTCTTGTCTGTTTTTGGATTGCCTGTTTGGATTTTGACCCTTGCCTGGACTGGATTACGAGTACGGATTACCCCAATAAAGCTGCACTTGGATCTTACCTGTTTGTGTGTGCGTTCCGTGACACAGGAAGAAGCACTTTAGAAATCAGCCTTTATTCATTATTATTGCAGAGATGGGGTTTGGGGTTTGGGTCCGTGGGACTGTTTCTGGGGATTCACTTTTTATTTTACTTACCTTTGTCTTCTGCATTCTCCTTACCATTGTCTCCTGTTCTTGCCTCAGACTCGTCCCCCAGAAACAGTCCCACGGACCCAAACCCCAAACCCCAAACCCCATCACTTAATAATGAATAAAGGCTGGTTTCTAAAGTACTTCTTCCCGCCTCTATGTAGTAATGCTCATGGGTAGCCTAAATGGGTTCATTCAGACCTTAATATTAAGTATTTTACTGTTATATGTCAACAAGATTCAACAAGACATGTTCTCCTGGCTAGACCCAATGTTTAGATCTGTTGTGGTATTTATGCAAATCAGCACATCTGTAATTAGATTATGCACCGTTTGTCCATGTTAACAAACAATATAAAAAACTTGTAATACAGTTTTTGTTTGTCTTGATGTAAGTAATCAACTCAGTAATTTTCAAGGTGATATCTAAAGGTTAAAAATTTTACCCTATTCACATGAGAGAAAGAATGAATAGACTATATTTGGGTCTTATCCGAAACTTTCCCCTAATGGGATTCTACAGGACTTTTTTCCTTACTCAGTCAGGACATACTGAGGATACAAAATCAGTTGAGTTTGCTTCTGTTGCAATTTGTTCAAGGTTGACCCCCATTTTGGCTTAAAATGACTGGACTAACTGAGGACCGGCCAACATGTCCTCACTTTACTCTCTCTGTCCTCACTCCAATGCTCTAACACTCAAACTGGTCCTCACAAAGATAGTTGTACAAGTACACACACACACACACACACACACACACACACACACACACACACACACACACACACACACACACAGACTCACTCATCTACTGTACACACACACACACACACACACACACACACACACACACACACAGAAAACACACTCACTCGCATACACACACACACACACACACACACACACACACACACACACACACACACACTGATCTACTGTACACACACCCAGAGAGAGAGAGTTTGAACTCCAGCACTGATTCACTCGAATCATAAACACAGAAGCCTTTGTTTACTCATTCACACAGAGAAAAAAAAAACAAAGAAACAAAATGAATATTTAGATATGATTTATTTATGAGCTTCTTGTGACACAGAGTAATTATCCAAATCAACAAGAAAATCAGAATGAATCGCCTGTCGTATGCGCGCTAAATCTGTATAAACACCGTCTATAATGTACCGTAATATGGCTTGTGGAATAAGCTTTAGAGGATCCGAAGACAGTAAAACCTTCACCTTCATATTCATATTCCTGATTTCATATTTCCCGAGTGATGGAGTGTGATATGAGTGACAGGTGTTCCAATGGCTTCATCAGCAGGGCTTTAAAGGGCACTTCGTCAAACAATCCGGGCTTTACTGGAGATATTACTGGATATTACTGGAGATATGACTGGATATTACTGGAGATATTACTGTATATTACTTGAGATATTACTGTATATTACTGGAGATATTACTGTAGGACTCACCATGACCGATGTCGTTCATCCAACCCATTTCCACCACATCAGCTTCTGTATATCATAATTATGAGACAAAAAGTCAAAAATATGAATTATTTTGAAATTATTACACACTAAGTCATAATCGTTTTGCTCAAAATGATGCTTTTTTATGAAACTTGCACACATTCAGGTGTTAATAAAAAAGAATGCATGAAGCTAAAAATAGAGGATATGTTCTTTCTTTGATATTTTGCATATTCAGATATTCTACACAATATTCTGGGGGCTGTGAAAGTTTTGTGATCATATCATGAAATATGATCCAAAATACTGGCGTTGACTGGCAACCTTTTAAAAACGCTGGAGAGGAAAGAGTTAATTATGATTCTCATGTCAATTTCAATACTTTGTCAATTTCTACTTTTTATGTCAATTTTGACTTTTCATGTAATTCTGGCTTAGTGCGTCGATGTCAACTTTTCATTTCATAAATATGACATCATTCACACAATATTCTGGGGGCCGTGAAAATTATTAAAAAAGCTGGCGGTGGCTGGTAACTTTTTTACCTGTCATAATTAACTTGTGTCAATTTCATTCCTTTTTCAATTTCACCTTATGTCATAATTTGTACTTTTGATGTCATAACTATGATTTTGAGAAGATTGTTGTGTCAGAAGTGTGTGAGATTGAGTTTCAGACTCTGAGAAACACTGTAACCCGACACACTGTGATCACGTGATCATCAGAGAATAAACGTGTGGAAACAGAGATCTCGTGTTCAGTGTGTTTGATTGACAGTGTGTTTGATTGACAGTGTGTTTGATTGACAGTGTTTGATTGACAGTGTTTGATTGACAGTGTGTTTGATTGACAATGTTTGATTGACAGTTTGTTTGATTGACAGTGTGTTTGGAAAGATGATGTTTCAATGTCCCACATTATACGATGGTCACAGTCGTTCTCTTCCCGCTCGCTGATGTCATTTCCTGACCCGACAGGAACATCTCAAGATCTTACCGTTTTTTTTTTTCAACTTCTCACACACAAAATCCTCACTTGTCACACAATGTCTGAAACCTGACACTCAAAGACCAGAAACACACACCAGATCTGCAAAAGTTTAGTTTTAGCTAACTCAGTTTTCAATTTCATGAAACACTTTTTGCAAACCATAACACACAATTCTCTCTGTAACACACAAACATCTTACAGGAAGTCTCTTGATTTCCTTTTTCAAACACAACCTGTCAAAACACTCATTCATAATTCATCAGAGCCTCACACACACTCACACACACTCCTCACCTGTGCAAACACTCATCGCTTTACTGAACACACACCAATCATGGCTTTAGAACAGGCCTATAAAAGGCCAAAGGTCGAGTTATAGGTTTTTCGGACTGTGTAATACTGTAATTCACTACCACAAATGCTTACAGTAATGTTTCAATCTTGCTTTCATGTTTACCGGGAATTTTTCAACATCTCTCTGCCGATTACTTTCAGTCTTGTACATAAATGAAGCTCATGAAAGAAGAGCTTTAGGTTTTGAATAACTGTGTGTACATGATATATCCAAAAATATAATATTATGGGAAAGGTGTTTGCAACGCAAGACAAACGTTTGCTTCTGAGATGTGTGTGATATTCTGAATGCAGTGCTTCATTCAGCGAGAGATGTGAGGCGTTGAGCATTTTGTGTGCAATTCTTGGATTTGTGTGTAAAGTTTTGAAAAAAAGAGGCAAAGTTTTGAAAATGTGTGTAAGCAGTTGAAAAAAACTGTAAATATCTCTGTGGCGTCGGCACTCTTAGATCATCGGTCACTGATTCGTAGGTTTGCGTCTGAATCGTGTGGAGTCTGTGCCGATACGAGTCGTCACGAAACAGTTCGGCTCTTTGGTCTCGTGGGCGAGTGATCGATGATGTGTGTCCAACTCAAACTCACACTCACGGTTACCGAGCTCACACTCACGGTTACCGGGCTCACACTCATGGTTACCGAGCTCACACTCACGGTTACCGAGCTCACACTCACGGTTACCGAGCTCACACTCACGGTTACCGGGCTCACACTCACGGTTACCGAGCTCACACTCACGGTTACCGAGCTCACACTCACGGTTACCGGGCTCACACTCACGGTTACCGAGCTCACACTCACGGTTACCGGGCTCACACTCACGGTTACTGAGCTCACACTCACGGTTACCGAGCTCACACTCACGGTTACCGGGCTCACACTCACGGTTACCGAGCTCACACTCACGGTTACCGAGCTCACACTCACGGTTACCGAGCTCACACTCACGGTTACCGGGCTCACACTCACGGTTACCGGGCTCACACTCACGGTTACCGAGCTCACACTCACGGTTACCGAGCTCACACTCACGGTTACCGGGCTCACACTCACGGTTACCGGGCTCACACTCACGGTTACCGAGCTCACACTCACGGTTACCGAGCTCACACTCACGGTTACCGGGCTCACACTCACGGTTACCGGGCTCACACTCACGGTTACCGGGCTCACACTCACGGTTACCGAGCTCACACTCACGGTTACCGGGCTCAGGGTTACCGGGCTCACACTCACGGTTACCGAGCTCACACTCACGGTTACCGAGCTCACACTCACGGTTACCGGGCTCACACTCACGGTTACCGGGCTCACACTCACGGTTACCGGGCTCACACTCACGGTTACCGGGCTCAGGGTTACCGGGCTCACACTCACGGTTACCGAGCTCACACTCACGGTTACCGAGCTCACACTCACGGTTACCGAGCTCACACTCACGGTTACCGGGCTCACACTCACGGTTACCGGGCTCACACTCACGGTTACCGGGCTCACACTCACGGTTACCGAGCTCACACTCACGGTTACCGGGCTCACACTCACGGTTACCGGGCTCACACTCACGGTTACCGAGCTCACACTCACGGTTACCGGGCTCAGGGTTACCGGGCTCACACTCACGGTTACCGAGCTCACACTCACGGTTACCGAGCTCACACTCACGGTTACCGAGCTCACACTCACGGTTACCGAGCTCACACTCACGGTTACCAGGCTCAGGGTTACCGGGCTCACACTCACGGTTACCGAGCTCACACTCACGGTTACCGGGCTCAAACTCACGGTTACCGAGCTCACACTCACGGTTACCGGGCTCACACTCACGGTTACCGGGCTCACACTCACGGTTACCGGGCTCACACTCACGGTTACCGGGCTCAGGGTTACCGGGCTCACACTCACGGTTACCGAGCTCACACTCACGGTTACCGAGCTCACACTCACGGTTACCGAGCTCACACTCACGGTTACCGGGCTCACACTCACGGTTACCGGGCTCACACTCACGGTTACCGGGCTCACACTCACGGTTACCGAGCTCACACTCACGGTTACCGGGCTCACACTCACGGTTACCGGGCTCACACTCACGGTTACCGAGCTCACACTCACGGTTACCGGGCTCAGGGTTACCGGGCTCACACTCACGGTTACCGAGCTCACACTCACGGTTACCGAGCTCACACTCACGGTTACCGAGCTCACACTCACGGTTACCGAGCTCACACTCACGGTTACCAGGCTCAGGGTTACCGGGCTCACACTCACGGTTACCGAGCTCACACTCACGGTTACCGGGCTCAAACTCACGGTTACCGAGCTCACACTCACGGTTACCGGGCTCAAACTCACGGTTACCGAGCTCACACTCACGGTTACCGGGCTCAGGGTTACCGGTCTCACACTCATGGTTACCGAGCTCACACTCGCGATTACCGAGCTCAAACTCACGGTTACCGAGCTCAAACTCACGGTTACCGAGCTCACACTCACGGTTACCCTCAAACTCACGGTTACCGAGCTCACACTCACGGTTACCGGGCTCAGGGTTACCGGTCTCACACTCATGGTTACCGAGCTCACACTCGCGGTTACCGAGCTCACACTCACGGTTACCGAGCTCACACTCACGGTTACCGAGCTCACACTCACAGTTACCAGGCTCAGGGTTACCGGGCTCACACTCACGGTTACCGAGCTCACACTCACGGTTACCGGGCTCAAACTCACGGTTACCGAGCTCACACTCACGGTTACCGGGCTCAAACTCACGGTTACCGAGCTCACACTCACGGTTACCGGGCTCAGGGTTACCGGTCTCACACTCATGGTTACCGAGCTCACACTCGCGATTACCGAGCTCACACTCGCGATTACCGAGCTCAAACTCACGGTTACCGAGCTCACACTCACGGTTACCCTCAAACTCACGGTTACCGAGCTCACACTCACGGTTACCGGGCTCAGGGTTACCGGTCTCACACTCATGGTTACCGAGCTCACACTCGCGGTTACCGAGCTCACACTCACGGTTACCGAGCTCACACTCACGGTTACCCTCAAACTCACGGTTACCGAGCTCACACTCACGGTTACCGGGCCGAAACTGAGAATCTCAGGTCTGTTTGAAGCTCAAATTAAGTTATGATTATGAATTAAAGGAAGAGCAAAGAGAGAGAGATCATGGCATGACGACGGTATGGAAGGTTAATGGAGCACACACACACACACACACACACGCGAGATCTCCGCTATTGTAGCCTACAGTTCTTCATATTCATATTCTGTACATCAGAGTCAGGGATCGTTTCGAACATGCGTGGATAAATATGTCTGTCGCAGACGTGTCGTATCAAACAACCGCACATCTCAAACCAAAAACAGATATATACAAAAAATACAAATGCCCTAGAATAGATCTATATATATTCATATACATATATAGGTTTTTAATCTTTGAATTACAAATCTGAAAATATCATTTCTTATATCTTTAAGAAAAAGAGGTTTCGGGAACCATGCAGTCGCCCCGCGTGAGATCCGTGTCCTCGGGGCGCGTTCCTGAGCTGACCTCTGACCCCTGACCTCTGACCTCTGACCTCAGCCAAACGTCCTGCGCTCAGAGGCGAGGAGAGATTCCCGTGTGCTCCTACACTTTCGACTCATTCTCCATGTTGGCCAGGTCCCCGTTCCTCTCGCTGGGCTCGTCGAGTTGACTCAGTTTGCTAGCAACTGACCAGCTGAGCGGCAGACGGGAGCGCGCAGTCATCTCCGCTAGCTCGCGCGCGCTGCAACTGGGAGTGCTGGTCTCGTAGATCTCGTGGAAACTGTTGTAGTCCACCTCGTAGAAGCCGTCCTCCAGCGTCAGGACCGGCGTGAAGCGATAGCCCCACTTTATCTCACTCGCCACGTACGAGCTGCGCGCCTGGCACGTCATTCCTGAGGAAACACACACACACACAGAAGCACAGAGGTGAGGAACCATCTGAGGATCTTAAAGGGTTACTTCACCCAATATTCATGGATAGATGCACTTTTATGATGGACAGATGAACTTTAATGATGGACAGATGCCCTTTTATGATGGATAGATGCACTTTTATGATGGATAGATGCACTTTAATGATGGATAGATGCACTTTAATGATGGATAGATGCACTTTTATGATGATAGATGCACTTTTATGATGAACAGATGCACTTTTATGATGGACAGATGCACTTTTATGATGGATAGATGCAATTTTATGATGGACAGATGCACTTTTATGATGGATAGATGCAATTTTATGATGGACAAATGCACTTTAATGATGGACAGATGCACTTTAATGATGGATAGATGCACTTTTATGATGAACAGATGCACTTTTATGATGGATAAATGCACTTTTATCATGGATAGATGCACTTTTATCATGGATAGATGCACTTTTATGATGGATAGATGCAATTTTATGATGGATAAATGCACTTTAATGATGGATAGATGCACTTTTATGATGGACAGATGCACTTTTATGATGGATAGATGCACTTTTATGATGGACAGATGCACTTTTATGATGGATAGATGCACTTTTATGATGGATAGATGCACTTTTATGATGAACAGATGCACTTTTATGATGGATAGATGCACTTTAATGATGGAAAGATGCACTTTTATGATGGACAGATGCACTTTTATGATGGATAGATGCACTAATGATGGACAGATGCACTTTTATGATGGATAGATGCACTTTTATGATGGACAGATGCACTTTTATGATAGATAGATGCACTTTAATGATGGACAGATGCACTTTTATGATGGACAGATGCACTTTAATGATGGACAGATGCACTTTTTTTACTTCCTGCTCAGCTACTGTTCGGACGCTCTTGCTTACTGCTCCGCGCTTTGCTCTATCGCTTTTACATTTTATCTCCTATATTTTATATTTTATTTCCTTTTATCATCTAATTTTAACTTCAGCAAACAGCACAGTGCTCAGACAACAAAGTTTGGATTACTACAAAAACGCAGAATTCTTTTACCCGACCAGCTTACATTCCGGGAAAGGAAAACACAACTGCCTACATTCATACGGATAAGAGAGAAAATGCCTCTTCAGGTTCAAGAATCTACTTGCTGCACTAACTGCCACAGACTTTTACAAAGGATTGCAGTTCTCGAAACAAAGTTACTTACGGGACCACCAAACCAGACGGAGCACACAACAGAGCTTCGTCATGGACACCCTCAGCATACCGGTGAGTCCCATGAAACTAGTGCTCCTCGACAGGTAGAGAAACAAGCCAATCGACTTACTAATCGATGGCACAAACAGGGAGCGAGACCCAAAGGCACTCGAGACATCAGATTGTCACGAGCATCACATATTGCCGCAGTAGCATCCTCTACCCCAGATACAGCTCTGACAAGGATTGCAAACATTGGTCTTCTACCACCGCCTATACATCTTGAGAACAGATTTGAAGTACTAATGAATGTAAATGAGGAATCCCCAAATGTGATGAATATGATTGAACACAGACTGAATGGGCCAGTAGCTAACACTGATGCTAACTGGCGCTCAAGGTCGAGCAGACAGCGGCACTCAGCTCAGAGCGCAGCCGAGCCCAGGACTCTGATAGTGGGGGACTCGATAATCAGAAACATTAGCGGCAGTGATACAACTACGTGCTGCCTTCCACAAGCAACAACTTCTGATGTAAACAGGGAACTTCAGAACATTCTGATGAAACATAAGACTGCAAATCGACTCATCATACATGTGGGGAAGAATGATATTCATAAAGAGCAGTCAGAACTCCTTAAGAAGGATTTCAATGAACTTTTTGAAACACTTAAAAGACTGAAAGTTCAAACATTCATCAGTGGACCACTCCCAGCAAGAGGAACAAACAGGTTTTCACGGTTGCTTGGGCTTAATACGTGGCTGCAAAAAACCTGCAATATAAAAGGAGTAAACTTCACTGACAATTTCAATCTTTTCTGGAGTCAGAGACAACTTTTTCATCGGGATGGCCATCACCCAAACAAACTTGGTTCAAGAGTGTTAAAGGACAATTTCTACTTCTCCCTCAATCATCCTTCTGCAGTTTGTGCCAATCCACTCAATCTGAATGGCACACACACACCTGGACACAGTATGAATGACCACGGGACTTCACTTCAGCAGCAAAATGGACATGCGGTTGACATATCACACAAGGACAATGATAACACCACTCCGCCACAACAACCTCTGCTCACGGACACAATCTCAGCTGAGCCCTGCCCACAGAGAGACATATCAGAACTGCTTGAAGATTCAACACCCAAGGACGACTTCCTGGAAAACAGCCAGGGAAGCCAGGACAGCATATCACAGCCTCCTATAACACCAGAGCAACAGCCCCTTTCACCAGACACGCTATCCCTCTCTCCAGCATCGCCACTACTGTGTTTCTCACAGAAAATGGAAGAACTGGTGTATGCTGGAACCAGACTATCCCACTCTTTTGCTGCAAGCCCCCAGATACCAACCAAAAAACGACAGGCACCATTACCACCCGCACCAAAGCCTGCGGGCCCAGCTCGCCCTCCCCCTCCTGTGAGAGCTCTTCGGCCTCTGCCACAACGCCAGGGCCCACACCCTCCTCCATCTGCTCGAGGTGAACTAAAAACAACTGATACCAGCTCTCAGTGATGTGTTTTGGGTCCCCGCTCTGATAACAGTAACTTTCTCAAATGTTTACAGAACAAGCGGGAACCCAGTGTGCCTGTATCTTTCTCTATTGCTGTTCTATTACAAGATAGAAAGTCTAAGGCCTTCAATAGCCGTGCAGCAAACCCAACTAATCTGGTGCCTATTACACGTCAAAGTAAGATTGATGTGGGGACAAAAAGTAAGACTGTTAAGTTAGCACTTTTAAACATTCGTTCACTTAAAAATAAATCACTTCTAGTCAACGATTTAATAACCACAAACAACCTGGATTTTATGCTTCTAAATGAAATCTGGCTAGAAGACAGCTGCAGTGCAACAGTCCTCAATGAAACATCCCCTCCGAACTTTACTTTTATGAGTGTCTGCAGAGCTGTTAAGAGAGGTGGGGGTCTAGCTGCTCTTTTTAAAGATATCTATCAATGTAAGCAAATATCATTTGGGAATTACCCTTCTTTCGAATATCTGGGTATTGTGTTGAAAGGTGCTCCACGCATTTTACTTATCATTATTTACAGGCCTCCAAAATACTCTCCAGCCTTTGCTGAGGACTTTATAGAACTGTTATCAGCAATTACCTCAGAGTTTGACTGTTTTGCCATTGCAGGAGATTTTAACATTCACATAGATAATGCAGAAAACAATATGGCAAAAGAAATCAAAACTGTTTTAAAAACTTTTGATCTGACTCAGCATGTACATGGACCCACACACAATCGTGGACACACTCTAGATTTACTTATCAGTAAGGGTCTAAACATTTCATTGATTGTTATTAAGGATGTAGCGCTGTCTGATCATTTCTGTATTTTCTTTGATATATTGATCTCTCCTGCCATTGAAGCTAAATCTGTGTCTGTCAAGAAGAGATGCTTAAATGAGAACACCAGTGTACTATTTATGAAGGCTATATCCTTAACTCCAAGTATATCTGCTGACTCTGTTGATTTTCTCCTTGATTCTTTTAACTCAAAAGTTAAAGGTATAATTGATGATATTGCTCCTGTTAAAGTCAGGAAGAAGAGTGGCAGACAAAAAGCACCTTGGAGAAACTCAACAGCAGTGCAAAATATGAAAAGACAATGCAGAAAAGCAGAGCGCATGTGGCGGAAGACTAAACTTGTAGTCCATTATAACATCTACAAAGACAGCCTTCATGCTTTCAATATGGAACTAGGCAAAGCTAGACAGACTTTCTTCTCAAATATTATAAACAGCAATTTAAACAACACACGCACTCTTTTTGCTACTGTAGAGAGACTGACAAACCCTCCAAGCCAGATTCCCAGTGAAATGCTCTCAGTGAACAAGTGTAGTGAGTTTGCTTCGTTCTTCTCTGAGAAAATCAGTAATATCAGAAAGGTGATCAGCACATCCTTGAGTTGCCCTGGGGTCAGACAGATCAGACCACCTGAGACAGTAGTTACTATGTCTGATTTCAAAGAAATTGATGGCAAAATTTTGGAAGAAACTGTACAGCACCTTAAAACATCAACATGCGCTCTTGACACACTTCCCACATCATTTTTCAAAAGTGTGTTAAACAGTTTAGAAGCAGATCTCCTAGAAGTGGTAAATGTCTCACTTCGCTCTGGGAGTTTTCCATACTCCCTGAAAACTGCAGTTGTCAAGCCCCTCCTGAAAAAGAGCAATCTGGATAAGACCATATTAAGCAACTATAGACCGATCTCTAATCTTCCTTTCATAGGCAAGATCATTGAAAAAGTTGTCTTCAATCAGCTGAACAAATTCTTGAGCTTGAATGGATACTTTGACAATTTTCAATCTGGTTTCCGACCGCACCACAGCACAGAGACAGCGCTCATAAAGATAATAAACGATATTCGCTTAAATACTGATTCAGGCAAATTATCAGTGCTGGTACTACTCGACCTCAGTGCTGCATTTGACACTGTTGATCACAACATACTTCTTGACAGGCTGGAAAACTGGGTGGGGCTTTCTGAGATAGTCCTAAAATGGTTCAGGTCATACTTAGATGGGAGAGGTTATTATGTGAGTATAGGTGACCATAAGTCTGAGTGGACATCCATGACATGCGGAGTACCTCAAGGCTCAATCACCACTCCTGTTCAACCTGTATATGCTCCCAATGAGCCAAATAATGAGAAAGAACCAAATTGCTTACCACAGCTATGCAGACGACACACAGATCTACTTAGCCCTATCGCCTAACGATTACAGCCCCATTGACTCCCTGTGCCAATGCATTGATGAAGTCAACAGTTGGATGTGTCAAAACTTTCTTCAGTTAAACAAAGACAAAACTGAAGTCATTGCGTTTGGAAACAAAGATGAAGTTCTCAAGGTGAACGCATACCTTCACTCTAGGGGTCAAACAACTAAAAATCAAGTCAGGAATCTCGGTGTGTCCCTAGAGTCAGACCTTAGTTTCAGTAGTCATGTCAAAGCAATAACTAAATCAGCATACTATCATCTGAAAAATATTGCAAGAATTAGATGCTTTGTTTCCAGACAAGACTTAGAGAAACTTGTTCATGCTTTCATCACCAGCAGGGTGGATTATTGTAATGGACTCCTCACTGGCCTTCCCAAAAAGACCATAAGACAGTTGCAGCTCATACAGAACGCTGCAGCCAGGATTCTGAGCAGAACCAGAAAATATGAACACATCACACCAGTCCTCAGGTCTTTACACTGGCTCCCAGTTAAATTTAGGATTGATTTTAAAGTATTATTACTGGTATATAAATCATTCAATGGCCTAGGACCTCAATACATTGCAGATATGCTTACTGAATATAAACCCAACAGAACACTCAGATCATTAGGATCATATCAGCTAGAAATACCAAGGGTTCACTCTAAGCATGGCGAGTCCGCTTTAGCTATTATGCTGGAACCAGCTTCCAGAGGAGATCAGATGTGCTCCTACTGTAGTCACATTCAAATCCAGACTCAAAACACTTCTGTTTAGCTGTGCATTTACTGGATGAGCACTGTGCCAATGTTCGTCCGACTGTTTGTACTGTATTTTTTTTTTTTTTTTTTAAACTGTTTTAATTATTCCTATTTCTTTTATTATTTTAATTTCTAAAGCACTTTGAATTGCCACTGTGTATGAAATGTGCTATATAAATAAACTTGCCTTGCCTTGCCTTGCCTTGCCTTTTATGATAGATAGATGCACTTTTATGATGGACAGATGCACTTTTATGATGGACAGATGCACTTTTATGATGGATAGATGCACCTTTTATGATGGACAGATGCACTTTTATGATGGATAGATGCACTTTTATGATGGACAGATGCACTTTTATGATGGACAGATGCACTTTTATGATGGATAGATGCACTTTAATGATGGACAGATGCACTTTTATGATGGACAGATGCACTTTTATGATAGATAGATGCACTTTTATGATGGATAGATGCACTTTTATGATGGACAGATGCACTTTTATGATGGACAGATGCACTTTGATGGACTTCAAAACAGAAACGGCCATTCACTGCCATTATAAAGCTTGGAAGAGCCAGGACATTTTTTAATATAACTCTGATTGTATTTGTCTGACAGAAGAATGTCATATACACCTAGGATGACTTGAGGGTGAGTAAATCATGGGCTAATTTTTATTTTTGGGTGAACTATCCCTTTAAAGGATTAGTTCACTTCAGAATTTAAATGTCCTGATGATTTACTCTCCTCCTCGTCATCCAAGATGTTCATGTCTTTCTTTCTTCAGTCGTAAAGAAATGAAGGTTTTTGAAGAACACATTCCAGGATTTCTCCATATAGTGTCTTCAATGGGGTCCAACAGGTTGAAGGTCCAGATGTGAGTTTCAGTGCAGCTTCAAAGTCTTGACACGATCCAGCCGAGGAATAAGAGTCTCGTCTAGACAAACCAGCGGACATTTTAATATTTATATACTTTAAACCACTAATGCTGGTCTTGCACTGGCTGTGATGCGACACACATTACGTAATCACGTTGAAAGGTCATGTGTGACTATATGAAGCGCCTGATAGAAGATTCCCAACAGAAGCTGTTGTTCTCTGAGTGTGTGTCGAGAGTCTGTCGCATGAATCAATGACGTGAAGCTTCAGACAGAACAACAGTGTGTGTCCATGCTGAGAACCTCTTCACACACACACGTGCGTTCAGAATGCTAAACCAGTCGAGTGTCGGCTGCGGGGGTTCAAAGGTCACCGTCCCCAAACACTGCAAGAGTGTCACATCTGTGAGCGCTCAGAAACATACACACACACGCAGCGCAGAGGAAACACACACACTTATATAACGCGGGTCTCAGAATCAGCGCAGGAGCTTCATCACGACGTGTTTCATGAGCTCCACTGCATTAGACTCTCTTCAGCGCATTATCATGAACACACACACACACACTCCGTCAGCGAGAGCCGCGGGTTCGCTAGAGAAGTTTCATTCTTCTGCTGTGAGATAAAGTTTAAGCCAAATCCCTCCGTCCTCTGCTGGTGTGACAGGTGTGTGTTCAGTGTTATCAGCAGACAACAGCCAGAGCTCACACACACACCCTCACTGCGTCCTTTTGATGAGCTCTCTCACACACACACTCACTCACACAGACACACACACACACAGACACACAGACACACACACACACACACACACACACACACACACACACACACAGACACACACACACACACTCTTGTACATCTATCTTTATGAGGACATTCATTGACACAATGCAATCTCTTGCCGCTTACCCTAACCTTACCCATCACAACTAATTGCCTAACCCGACCCCTGACCCTAAACCGACCCTTGACCTCATTATAACCTTATCCCTAAAACCCAGTCTTGACCCTCAAACAGCCTTTAAAGGGGTTTCAGAAAGTGAGGACCGGCCAACATGTCCTTTACTCTCTCTGTCCTCTCTGCCCCCAATGGTCTAAAACTCAAACTGGTCCTCACAAAGATAGTTGTACAAGTACACACACACACAGACACACACACACACACACACACACACAAACACACTCAAAAACACACACTCACAAACCCTCACTGCGGCATTTTGATGAGCTCTCTCTCTCACACACACACACACACACACACACACACACACACACACACACACACACACACAAACACTTGCACACTCACAGACCCTCAGACACTCTCATGAATGCTCACACACAATCTCAGATGCTCACAAATACCCACTAATGCTCGGACTCTCAAAAATGCTTGCATACACTCACACGTTCACTAATGCTGGCACAAAATCGCACACGCTCACACACACTCACACATGCTCACTAATGCTCACTGTGGCGAGCAGGACGAGGCCAAGGCCGTGAGAGAGCGGCACGAGGCCGGTGGCATGATTACTGATGCACTAATACTCACACACACACACACACACACACACTCACACATACTCACTAATACTCACACACACTCACACACACTCACTAATACTCACACACGCTCACACATACTCACTAATAACCACACACACTCACAAATACTCACTAATACTCACACACACTCACACATACTCACTAATACTCACACACACTCAAAAATACTCACTAATACTCACACACACTCACACATACTCACTAATACTCACACACACTCACAAATGCTCACTAATGCTCACACACACTCACACATACTCACTAATACTCACACATACTCACTAATACTCACACACGCTCACACACTCACTAATACTCACACACACTCACACATACTCACTAATACTCACACACTCACACATACTCACTAATACTCACAAATACTCACAAATACTCACTAATACTCACTAATACTCACTAATACTCACACACGCTCACACACTCACTAATACTCACACACACTCACACACACTCACAAATACTCACTAATACTCACACACTCACACATACGCACTAATACTCACACACCACACACTCACACACACTCACTAATACTCACACACACTCACAAATACTCACTAATACTCACACACACTCACACATACTCACTAATACTCACACACACTCACAAATACTCACTAATACTCACACACTCACACATACTCACTAATACTCACACACACTCACTAATACACACACTCACACACTCACTAATACTCACACACACTCACACACACTCACTAATACTCACACACGCTCACACACACTCACTAATACTCACACACACTCACACACACTCACAAATGCTCACTAATGTTCACACACACTCACTAATACTCACACACACACTCACTAATACTCACACACACTCACACATACTTACTAATACTCACACACACTCACACACACTCACTAATACTCACACACACTTACTAATACTCACACACACTGACACACACTCACTAATACTCACACACACTCACTAATACTCACACACGCTCACACACACTCACTAATACTCACACACACTCACACATACTCACTAATACTCACACACGCTCACACACTCACTAATACTCACACACACTCACACATACTCACTAATACTCACACACTCACACATACTCACTAATACTCACAAATACTCACAAATACTCACTAATACTCACTAATACTCACTAATACTCACACACGCTCACACACTCACTAATACTCACACACACTCACACACACTCACAAATACTCACTAATACTCACACACTCACACATACGCACTAATACTCACACACCACACACTCACACACACTCACTAATACTCACACACACTCACAAATACTCACTAATACTCACACACACTCACACATACTCACTAATACTCACACACACTCACAAATACTCACTAATACTCACACACTCACACATACTCACTAATACTCACACACACTCACTAATACACACACTCACACACTCACTAATACTCACACACACTCACACACACTCACTAATACTCACACACGCTCACACACACTCACTAATACTCACACACACTCACACACACTCACAAATGCTCACTAATGTTCACACACACTCACTAATACTCACACACACACTCACTAATACTCACACACACTCACACATACTTACTAATACTCACACACACTCACACACACTCACTAATACTCACACACACTTACTAATACTCACACACACTGACACACACTCACTAATACTCACACACACTCACTAATACTCACACACGCTCACACACACTCACTAATACTCACACACACTCACACATACTCACTAATGCTCACACACGCTCAAG
>NC_137145.1:447500-457500 GCF_949319135.1 Squalius cephalus
AAAGTTTTAAATATGTATATTTTTACGACAAAACCGCACGGATTACCCTCAGAAGGCCTTGGTTTATCCCCCTGGAGCCGGATGGATTACTTTTGTGAAGGATGCATGCACATTTTTTGGGACTTGAAGGAAGTGGACCCCATAACTTTACATTATAACCACTGAAAGATCTAAGACATTTTCTAAAATAACTGAAAATGTGTTCGTCTGAAAAAAGATTGACATATGCATCTCGAACAGCTTGAGGGTGAGTAAATCATGGGTTAAATATCATTTTTGGCCGAACTATCCCTTTAAGAATGAAATGAATGAATCCTCTACTATTGAATCCAGCGTATCATCAGCACTCGGATTTGCTTCCGTCGTGCTGTCAGTCTGTGAGCTAAACTAAACGCTATTGGCTATTTGAAAAGGGGGAGGGGCCATTCAATATGTCCCGCCTTAGCTTCCTGTTTCAGTGGGAACAACGCATCAAACAAAGCTGCGCGTTCCAAGACACTTCAGGGGGACTTTAAGCCATAATTCTAATACCACAGAACGAAATTAATGTGATCTGTTTCATTTGGCCACGTATGCAAATACAAACGAGAGAAAAGCTAAATCAACTAGACGAACGGATCAATTGCAGGATCTACTTCCTGTGACTCAAACGGTAAAGCACATCTCGAGCTACGCCAGAGTTCGCCTCCCAGCGAATGCATGAACCGATCGAGTGGATAAAAGCGTCTACCAGTGTCATGACCAAGCAGAACCTTCCGGTCTCTCTCTTGAGTCCAACACTGGAGTGACTTAAACTGCAGTTCATCCACTGGCCACTAGATGCCGGCTGCAGAACAGACTCAATCCCATAGACCCTCATGTTAAAATACCCAACATTACAGCAGAAAGCCTGGTTTACAGCCTGGTGCAAAAAGTGGTTTTGGCCTATATCTGTTTAAATTCTATTAAGCCTTAAAGTTCTGCATAATTAGGGGCGTGGCCACTTGAGTGACAGGTGGATTGCCGATGATGTCACTAGTAGCCGTTTGTCTGCTGTCTGTTAGCGTCACGTCACCTCAGCTAATCCGCCTCGCGGGCCATTGTCGTTTATCCGGGAGTGACGCGCGGCCAAGATGGCGACGGCCGGCTCCGCCCACTTTGGGAACGCTCTTCAGAAACACTACGGGTGACGTCACGCACACTACGAACATATTCTGATACAGTTTTGACATGCGTGTAAACCTGCGTACCTGTGGCCTCAACCATGCCCTCCAGGATCACCACGATCTCCAGCTCCTCGTGGGCCAGGTGTTGTTTGGAGATGTCCCAGAACGGGCTGTGCTGGTTGATCTCGTGGCAGATGATGAGCGGAGACACCAGGAACAGCCGGTCGTCTCCCGTGTCGTAGCCCACGTTCATGTCCGTCTGGTTGAGAGGGATGAACTCTCCCTCTTTGGTCTGCTTGGACTTGATGAGCTTGGCTCGGATGGACGCCTCCACGATGTGCGAGTTACGCAGGTCTCCGACGCGGAACATCAGGCAGAGCCGGCCGTCGCGGATGGAGATCACGGCGTGCGTGGAGAACACTAGCGTCTCGGCGCGCTTCTTCGGCTGCGAGATCTTCACGAACATGCAGCCCACCATGAAGGCGTTGACGATGGAGCCGAGCACCGACTGCACTAGCAGGAGCACGATCCCCTCGGGACACTGATCGGTGATCACTCGATAGCCGTAGCCGATGGTGGTCTCCGTCTCGATGGAGAACAGGAACGCGGACACAAAGCCGTTGAGGTTATTAACGCACGGCGTCCACTGGTTGTCCCCGATGTGCTCCAGATCTCCGCGTATGTACGCGATTAGCCACCACATGAAGCCGAAGAACAGCCAGGTCACGGTGTACACCAGCACGAAGATGAACAGGTTGAACCTCCACTTGAGGTCCACTAGCGTGGTGAAGATGTCCGTCAGGTAGCGGTAGGTCTCGCGCACGTTCCCGTGGTGCACGTTGCACTTGCCGTCCTTGCGCACGTAGCGCTGGGCCTCGGCTCGCTCCCGGTCCCGCTCCGGCTTGGGCTCGCCCCGCTTGGGCCGCTTGTGCTGTCGGACCGTCACGGTGCTCTCCACATCCGGCTCCATCGGGACTAATGGAAGATTCTGAGCCTGGAGAGAGAGAGAGAGAGAGAGAGAGAGAGAGAGAGAGAGAGAGAGAGAGAGAGAGAGAGAGAGATGGGATCAGTGAGCAGCAGCGATTACCTGGAGTCTTTACTACGTTTCATATCTGGTGCTCTTCCGACATTTTTGACCGGAAAATTTTACATTTGTTTTTTTTGAATTTGTTTCTTCATCGGAATGGTACAAAACTTGGTAAAGGTTTTGGCACTTGCCAATAGTGATCAAAAATGGCATTGGAAATGAATGGGAGACAAATTTCACCAAGTGAAAACTTTTTTCATAGCAATAAACGTAAAATTCTGTAACTTTTTTTTATGTTCACTTTTTAAAACTTTTTTCACTTCAGCAATAATCTGCCAAGTGTCGTCTTTGAAAAGAGATCACACTTCAGTCTGTCGCTCTAAAGCATTCAAGATTTACAACAGTTTAAGTTGGAAATAAAATTTTCAGGTCTATGCTCAAAAAGTGAATAAATAGATTATAAATACAGCGAAAATATAATTTAGTACCATAAAATCCCCTAAAAATACAAAATATTAAATAAAAAACATTATCACACTAAAATATAGTACATTCATTTCATTGAAATTACAAAAATTAGGTGAAACACGTGAAGAACAGCAGAAGAGTGTTAAAAGAGTGTGTTTTCTGTCTAAATAAAGCGGCAGAGATGATGATGATGATGATGATGATGAATACTTTATTCATCCCTATCGGGAAATTCAAGCATCCAGTAGTTTACACAACTCATACAAACAGTAAAAACAGTAAAATCACACAAACACCAATTCTAATAATAAATAAATCAGCTGCAATAACCGAACTAGAATCTATATAGTAAGTTACATCTTTAAAAGACACATAGTCCTAAGACTAACTAGTTTACTCAAGTTAAATATACAGATTAAAAATTTGCTGATTATCATTAAAAAAAAACAATAAAAAAAAACAATCCAGTAATAAAAATGCAATATGTATTTTCAAACAGATTGTTTCAAAGCAGCTTTACAGAGATAACAGGAAAATAATGCAACAAAGTTTGCTTCTCCTGTACAGCAGATCTAGAAGAAGATATGCTAGTGCCGACACACGCTAGTGCACACACGCTAGTGCTAGTGCAGACACACGCTAATGCAGTGCAGACACGCTAGTGCAGTGCAGACACACGCTAGTGCAGTGCAGACACGCTAGTGCAGACACACGCTAGTGCAGACACACGCTAGTGCAGTGCAGACACGCTAGTGCAGTGCAGACACACGCTAGTGCAGACACACGCTAGTGCAGACACACGCTAGTGCAGTGCAGACACGCTAGTGCAGTGCAGACACACGCTAGTGCAGACACACGCTAGTGCAGACACACGCTAGTGCAGTGCAGACAAGCTAATGCAATGCAGACACGATAGTGCAGTGCAGACACGCTAGTGCCGACACACGCTAGTGCTGACACACGCTAGTGCAGACACACGCTAGTGCAGTGCAGACACGCTAGTGCAGACACACGCTAGTGCAGTGCAGACACGCTAGTGCAGACACACGCTAGTGCAGTGCAGACACACGCTAGTGCAGACACGCTAGTGCAGTGCAGACACACGCTAGTGCAGACATGCTAGTGCAGTGCAGACACGCTAGTGCAGTGCAGACACGCTAGAGTAGTGCAGATGCACGTTAGTGCAGACACACGCTAGTGCAGACGCACGCTAGTGCAGACACACGCTAGTGCAGACACGCTAGTGCAGACACACGCTAGTGCAGTGCAGACACGCTAGTGCAGACGCACGTTAGTGCAGACACACGCTAGTGCAGTGCAGACACACGCTAGTGCAGTGCAGACACACGCTAGAGCAGTGCAGACACGCTAGTGCAGACGCATGTTAGTGCAGACACACGCTAGTGCAGTGCAGACACACGCTAGTGCAGACGCACGCTAGTGCAGACACACGCTAGTGCAGACACGCTAGTGCAGTGCAGACACCCTAGTGCAGTGCAGACACACGCTAGTGCAGTGCAGACACACGCTAGAGCAGTGCAGACACGCTAGTGCAGACACACGCTAGTGCAGTGCAGACACACGCTAGTGCAGTGCAGACACACGCTAGAGCAGTGCAGACACGCTAGTGCAGACACGCTAGTGCAGTGCAGACACATGCTAGAGCAGTGCAGACACACGCTAGTGCAGTGCAGACACACGCTAGAGCAGTGCAGACACGCTAGTGCAGACACGCTAGTGCAGTGCAGACACGCTAGTGCAGACACACGCTAGTGCAGACACACGCTAGTGCAGTGCAGACACGCTAGTGCAGTGCAGACACACGCTAATGCAGTGCAGACACGCTAGTGCAGTGCAGACACGCTAGAGCAGTGCAGACACAGCTAGTGCAGACACGCTAGTGCAGTGCAGACACGCTAGAGCAGTGCAGACACAGCTAGTGCAGACACGCTAGTGCAGTGCAGACACGCTAGAGCAGTGCAGACACAGCTAGTGCAGACACGCTAGTGCAGTGCAGACACACGCTAATGCAGTGCAGACACGCTAATGCAGTGCAGACACGCTAGTGCAGACACACGCTAGTGCAAACACACGCTAGTGCAGTGCAGACACGCTAGTGCAGTGCAGACACGCTAGTGCAGTGCAGACACACGCTAATGCAGTGCAGACACGCTAGTGCAGTGCAGACACATGCTAATGCAGTGCAGACACGCTAGTGCAGTGCAGACACGCTAGTGCAGACGCACGTTAGTGCAGACACACGCTAGTGCAGTGCAGACACATGCTAATGCAGTGCAGACACGCTAGTGCAGTGCAGACACGCTAGTGCAGACGCACGTTAGTGCAGACACACGCTAGTGCAGTGCAGACACACGCTAGTGCAATGCAGACACGCTAGAGCAGTGCAGACACACGCTAGTGCAGTGCAGACACGCTAGTGCAGACACGCTAGTGCAGTGCAGACACACGCTAATGCAGTGCAGACACGCTAGTGCAGTGCAGACACGCTAGTGCAGTGCAGACACACGCTAATGCAGTGCAGACACGCTAGTGCAGTGCAGACACGCTAGTGCAGACGCACGTTAGTGCAGACACACGCTAGTGCAGTGCAGACACACGCTAGTGCAATGCAGACACGCTAGAGCAGTGCAGACACACGCTAGTGCAGACACGCTAGTGCAGTGCAGACACACGCTAGTGCAGTGCAGACACGCTAGTGCAGTGCAGACACGCTAATGCAGTGCAGACACGCTAGTACAGACACACGCTAGTGCCGACACACGCTAATGCAGTGCAGACACGCTAGTGCAGTGCAGACACACGCTAGTGCAGTGCAGACACGCTAGTGCAGTGCAGACACGCTAGTGCAGTGCAGACACGCTAATGCAGTGCAGACACGCTAGTACAGACACACGCTAGTGCCGACACACGCTAATGCAGTGCAGACACGCTAGAGCAGTGCAGACACACGCTAGTGCAGTGCAGACACGCTAATGCAATGCAGACACGCTAATGCAGTGCAGACACACGCTAGTGCAGACACGCTAGTGCAGTGCCGACACACGCTAATGCAGGGCAGACAAACGCTAATGCAGTGCAGACACGCTAGTGCAGTGCCGACACACGCTAATGCAGTGCAGACACGCTAGTGCAGTGCAGACACACGCTAGTGCAGTGCAGACACGCTAATGCAGTGCAGACATGCTAGTGCAGACACACGCTAGTGCAGACACACGCTAGTGCAGACAACCGCTAATGCAGTGCAGACACGCTAGTGCAGTGCAGACACACGCTAATGCAGTGCAGACACACGCTAGTGCAGTGCAGACACGCTAGTGCAGTGCAGACACACGCTAGTGCAGTGCAGACACGCTAGTGCAGTGCAGACACACGCTAGTGCAGTGCAGACACGCTAGTGCAGTGCAGACACACGCTAATGCAGTGCAGACACGCTAGTGCAGTGCAGACACACGCTAGTGCAGACACGCTAGTGCAGTGCAGACACACGCTAGTGCAGTGCAGACACGCTAGTGCAGTGCAGACACACGCTAGTGCAGTGCAGACACGCTAGTGCAGTGCAGACACACGCTAGTGCAGTGCAGACATGCTAGTGCAGTGCAGACACACGCTAATGCAGTGCAGACACGCTAGTGCAGTGCAGACACACGCTAGTGCAGTGCAGACACGCTAGTGCAGTGCAGACACACGCTAATGCAGTGCAGACATGCTAGTGCAGTGCAGACACACGCTAGTGCAGACACACGCTAGTGCAGTGCAGACACGCTAATGCAGTGCAGACATGCTAGTGCAGACACACGCTAGTGCAGACACACGCTAGTGCAGACAACCGCTAATGCAGTGCAGACACGCTAGTGCAGTGCAGACACACGCTAATGCAGTGCAGACACACGCTAGTGCAGTGCAGACACGCTAATGCAGTGCAGACACACGCTAGTGCAGTGCAGACACGCTAGTGCAGTGCAGACACACGCTAGTGCAGTGCAGACACGCTAGTGCAGTGCAGACACACGCTAGTGCAGTGCAGACACGCTAGTGCAGTGCAGACACACGCTAGTGCAGTGCAGACATGCTAGTGCAGTGCAGACACACGCTAATGCAGTGCAGACACGCTAGTGCAGTGCAGACACACGCTAGTGCAGTGCAGACACGCTAGTGCAGTGCAGACACACGCTAATGCAGTGCAGACACGCTAGTGCAGTGCAGACACACGCTAGTGCAGACACACGCTAGTGCAGTGCAGACACACGCTAGTGCAGACACACGCTAATGCAGTGCAGACACACGCTAGTGCAGTGCAGACACGCTAGTGCAGACACACGCTAGTGCAGTGCAGACACACGCTAGTGCAGACACACGCTAGTGCAGTGCAGACACACGCTAGTGCAGACACGCTAGTGCAGTGCAGACACACGCTAGTGCAGACACACGCTAGTGCAGACACACGCTAGTGCAGACACACGCTAGTGCAGTGCAGACACACGCTAGTGCAGACACACGCTAGTGCAGACACACGCTAGTGCAGTGCAGACACACGCTAGTGCAGACACACGCTAGTGCAGACACGCTAGTGCAGACACGCTAGTGCAGTGCAGACACACGCTAGTGCAGACACACGCTAGTGCAGACACACGCTAGTGCAGACGTGTCCACTAATGAGTGTCTTTTCTGTTCTGACTCTGAAGAGTAATTCTGCTGTCATCAATTACTGACAGCAACAGATTGCAAACAGAGAGGTAATGTAACTGACAATGCATCACACACACACACACACACACACACACACACACACACACACACACACACACACACAGAACGACACCTGCGTTCACTGATGGCGGATGAACTGAACTGAACTGAACGCTACATTCAAACCAGTATAGACAATGACCTTTGACCCTTACCCGTAATTCTATATGACTCATTTAGTTTTCACTTTACGACAAAACATATTCAACACAGCTCATCTTCTTCAACACAGCTCATCTTCCTCAACACAGCTCATCTTCTTCAACACAGCTCATCTTCTTCAACACAGCTCATCTTCTTCAACACAACTCATCTTCCTCAACACAGCTCATCTTCCTCAACACAGCTCATCTTCTTCAACACAGCTCATCTTCCTCAACACAGCTCATCTTCTTCAACACAGCTCATCTTCCTCAACACAGCTCATCTTCTTCAACACAGCTCATCTTCCTCAACACAGCTCATCTTCTTCAACACAGCTCATCTTCTTCAACACAGCTCATCTTCCTCAACACAGCTCATCTTCCTCAACACAGCTCATCTTCCTCAACACAGCTCATCTTCTTCAACACAGCTCATCTTCTTCAACACAGCTCATCTTCCTCAACACAGCTCATCTTCCTCAACACAGCTCATCTTCCTCAACACAGCTCATCTTCCTCAACACAGCTCATCTTCTTCAACACAACTCATCTTCCTCAACACAGCTCATCTTCTTCAACACAGCTCATCTTCTTCAACACAGCTCATCTTCTTCAACACAGCTCATCTTCTTCAACACAGCTCATCTTCTTCAACACAGCTCATCTTCTTCAACACAGCTCATCTTCCTCAACACAGCTCATCTTCTTCAACACAGCTCATCTTCTTCAACACAGCTCATCTTCTTCAACACAGCTCATCTTCTTCAACACAGCTCATCTTCCTCAACACAGCTCATCTTCTTCAACACAGCTCATCTTCTTCAACACAGCTCATCTTCCTCAACACAGCTCATCTTCCTCAACACAGCTCATCTTCCTCAACACAGCTCATCTTCTTCAACACAACTCATCTTCTTCAACACAGCTCATCTTCTTCAACACAGCTCATC
Organism: Squalius cephalus; assembly: GCF_949319135.1. NCBI lineage: Eukaryota > Metazoa > Chordata > Actinopteri > Cypriniformes > Leuciscidae > Squalius > Squalius cephalus. The sequence continues at coordinate 456,001 of NC_137145.1, forward strand.
TTCTTCAACACAGCTCATCTTCTTCAACACAACTCATCTTCCTCAACACAGCTCATCTTCCTCAACACAGCTCATCTTCCTCAACACAGCTCATCTTCTTCAACACAACTCATCTTCTTCAACACAACTCATCTTCCTCAACACAGCTCATCTTCCTCAACACAGCTCATCTTCCTCAACACAGCTCATCTTCTTCAACACAACTCATCTTCTTCAACACAGCTCATCTTCTTCAACACAGCTCATCTTCTTCAACACAGCTCATCTTCTTCAACACAACTCATCTTCCTCAACACAGCTCATCTTCCTCAACACAGCTCATCTTCCTCAACACAGCTCATCTTCTTCAACACAACTCATCTTCCTCAACACAGCTCATCTTCCTCAACACAGCTCATCTTCTTCAACACAGCTCATCTTCTTCAACACAGCTCATCTTCCTCAACACAGCTCATCTTCTTCAACACAACTCATCTTCCTCAACACAGCTCATCTTCCTCAACACAGCTCATCTTCTTCAACACAGCTCATCTTCTTCAACACAGCTCATCTTCTTCAACACAGCTCATCTTCTTCAACACAACTCATCTTCTTCAACACAGCTCATCTTCTTCAACACAGCTCATCTTCTTCAACACAGCTCATCTTCCTCAACACAGCTCATCTTCTTCAACACAGCTCATCTTCTTCAACACAGCTCATCTTCCTCAACACAGCTCATCTTCCTCAACACAGCTCATCTTCTTCAACACAGCTCATCTTCCTCAACACAGCTCATCTTCCTCAACACAGCTCATCTTCTTCAACACAGCTCATCTTCCTCAACACAGCTCATCTTCTTCAACTCAGCTCATCTTCCTCAACACAGCTCATCTTCCTCAACACAGCTCATCTTCTTCAACACAGCTCATCTTCTTCAACACAGCTCATCTTCATCAACACAGCTCATCTTCTTCAACACAGCTCATCTTCTTCAACACAGCTCATCTCCCTCAAAACAGCTCATCTTCTTCAACACAGCTCATCTTCATCAACACAGCTCATCTTCTTCAACACAGCTCATCTTCCTCAACACAGCTCATCTTCTTCAACACAGCTCATCTTCCTCAACACAGCTCATCTTCTTCAACACAGCTCATCTTCATCAACACAGCTCATCTTCTTCAACACAGCTCATCTTCCTCAACACAGCTCATCTTCTTCAACACAGCTCATCAACACAGCTCATCTTCTACAACACAGCTCATCTTCCTCAACACAGCTCATCTTCTTCAACACAGCTCATCTTCCTCAACACAGCTCATCTTCCTCAACACAGCTCATCTTCTTCAACACAACACAGCTCATCTTCTTCAACACAGCTCATCTTCTTCAACACAGCTCATCTTCTTCAACACAGCTCATCTCATCTTCCTCAACACAACACAGCTCATCTTCCTCAACACAGCTCATCTTCCTCAACACAGCTCATCTTCCTCAACACAGCTCATCTTCTTCAAC